>NC_051160.1:129754825-129872325 GCF_013339745.2 Dermacentor silvarum
CCTCCATTGTCTCTCTTTCTTCCTCGAGCACTCCTTGGGGCGCTCGTTTGAGGGGAGCGTTCGCCGTCTCCGCTGGCTTCCGTACTTCCAGGCAGCCGCACTGTAACCGGTATTTCGTTTCCCGCAATTGCACTATACATGGAGTGCTATGGGAAAATTAACGGGAGTCTGAAAAGACCGCACTATATCCGGTCCTGCACTATAAGCGATTACGTTATAAGTGGTCTATACTGTATGTTATTCCCTCACATCGGCATGGTGATATGCCAGCAAGCCGTAAAAATCTGCAGGAGACCTCTTGCTGGCTTGTAAGAGGCAGGCTGCTTGCACCTCTTTCACATAGACCTGATAGCAATTTCTTTTTGTCAATACTGTGTGTATGCCTATAATAAATATATCGGATATAATAAAGGTATTTTTGTGCGTCATGTGACTTGGCTATGAAGAGGTGAAAGTTTATTGGTATCGCCAAAAACAAGAAAGCAGTCAGCTGTTCTGAATGCAGGTCTTAGTGTCTTGAAAAGCATGCCAATGTGCCCACTACCTGCCAAAACGTTAGGGAACACCTTACAGGGCTCCCTGGCACATTGAGTGCAGGGACACCAGTTAAAGTTAATGCTGCTGTTGCCATTTGTCGTTTTTTGCACCTCGTGCCTAATCAAGTTGTCACGTGCATGCAGTGACAGACAAGTGACAAATTAACTTGACCTAAGTCACATGGACATTTATTGCCATGCCTCTCCAATTGACTTAGGCTAAAGGGTGTGGCATGTTCCTGTATCGTTCCAGGCCGAGTCAGCCCAGCAGGAGGCCTGTGAGAAGTTCGAGGGCATCTCCAAGCAGGCAAAGCAGGGTGAGAGACCAGAATCAGGAGCAGCTTTGTTTGCTTCAATATATCAGGCAGTGCATCAACACAAAAGTACTTGTTTGCACCAGGCACTGATCTGCTATGCTGCGTTTTATACATAGCACGCAATGCTAGGAAGGCTAGAGACTCTTTCAATGCCCACGTTTGTGAAGAAAAGATGGTGTCTCACACTTGAAAGATATAGGCTTGGGTCGTGTAACTGAACATAAAATTGGCTGTACCTATGTGTCACAAAATATGATGCGATTATTATGTGGAAGTCATCGCAGATATGAGATATGCAGAGTGGAACGTTTTTGACCAGTGCAGTTAACATGGCAGTGCGAGCTGTGTCGCACCGTCTCGCATGTATAGGCGCATTAGACGCAAGCTTGTGCACGCCAGCACCGTACCTGTGGTCTCGGCTTCACTTCCACAAGTTGTAATTGCTACGTATAAGCGGTGTTGCATACAAAGTGTACCGCATCAAAAACCAACCGGACTGGAAATCCGCGGTACAAGGGTTGTACGACTATTCTTGCATAGATAACTACAATGCTTTGCATCTGAGGCTTCCACTGGTGAACATACATAGGTCCTTCTCAACTTCCTGTAGGCTTTGAGTCATCATTAAATATGTCGCAGGTAGTTACAGTGCACGGGCTAAAATGCTGGACAGAAAGATGACTGAAAGGAACTTAGAAGAATTAGGCCAGGTTTTGCCTAGAAGGGAAAGCAAGTTCACATGAGTAATAGCAGTAGTAGCACAACCGCGCATGTGAAAGTCGTGCAGCTCAGATCCATTGTCTGTATTTATTAGAATGGCATGGTACGTTTTAGTGGGCTGCAGGAAAAGAATGCATTATGTAAGAAATCCTAAGTCCAGTACACTCACAGTAATTTATAGATTAGAAAAGCTGTCGCATAATGCATTTGAAGCTGAGTAGAAAACCGACCCACTATTCAAAACACACTAAATTGGAAATATGAAATTCAAACAATATATTGAAACCCTGCGAAGCAACTGTTTTCCACGGCGACAAGCGGCGGTCTTTGTAGGCACCGCTTTTAGATGTAAAACTACGTATTTAAACACATGACACACTATGGGAACTAAACGGGACTGGTGTTTCAGAGCGTTAGAGCCCGGGAAAACATAATAAACAAACGTATCAACAAGGTTCTACTGTATAAAAATGCTTCATTACTTCCCGGAACAGTCATTTGTGCTTGTGTCAGTTGAGAATGTGCTAAAGCATTTGTGACGTGCGTGCAATCTGATTAAGATAGGCCATATTGCGAGGGAGTAAACGCAACGGTGAGCTAATCGAAAGTGCATGCCAGCCAACACGTGCCTACCCATCTGCTTATGTAATGCCTTGCGACATTGTGCTGGTTGTGCACGGTAAAGTTGCATGGCAAATTGCATCTCAAAACCGCGAAGCTATTGAACACAGCAACGTCAAAACACACGAATACACCTTAAGACGATCAGATTGCAAGTATGCTGCAAAATGAAGCTCTCCGCTGTGTCCTGTCCTCCGCAGAGTTAACCGACTCAAGACTCGCCGTGTGAACAACTTCCGCAAGAAACCTGCTCGAGCTTGGAGTTGGAGCTCAAGCATGCCAAGGTATGCACCACGAGCAAAGGGTGTCTCACGTTGACAGCTGCGGTGTAGCATTAGCTCTTTGAAGCACAGTGGTTGTCAGAGATGAGCGCCATTTTACTCTTTATTACTTCCTGCGCTCGTGATAGTTCTGCTTCCTTTGGTTCATTATCATTCAGCCTTGCTGCACCTAATTCAAGGCAGCAGTAACTGTGTCACCATTTTTGTTTATGTTGTAACTGTTTCTATGTATTGGACAAGCAGGTTTTTAGAGATGCCAATGGATTTAACTGCAACTAAATGTTCAGTCTAACCAGGCAGACAGCAATGTTAAAGGGACTCTGAAGTTTAGCTGTATTAGTTTCTAGAGTTATTAGCTTCTAAAATACCAGGAAAGGTGCAAAAGTGAGAGTTCGGTGGCGACATCACCTTGAAGTTCCCATGCCAAACGTGTCACCATGTCTTCCTGGGTTTTGAAGGCATTTTTTAGGGCCTAGTTAATTTTTGATTAGTAAACTTATTACCACGAAATTAGCAAAAATGTAGTTAGAATACTTGATCAGTCTAAACTGATTAAGTGTTTCTCTTTAGCGTACCTAAACTGCTTTTCTAAACAACGCGGACCAAAACTCTTATCCTCCGGAGTCCCAGCTATGGAGCATGTGTCCAACATATTGGACACTTGTTGCTCCGCCCCTACTTCCACATGGTGTTGTTTCCTCATAAATTTGGGATGCAAAGCTTGCATGGCGCCTTAAATCCTGCCACAGTGAGTGAGAAGTGTGATGAAATGAACACTACTTGCGTGCAGAGGTACGCGGGAGTTTTTAACTGCCGCGCCAAACCGATACTGAACCCCATGAAAACCAAAATACGCGGCACAGAACAGTTGGTTTTTTTTTTTTTTTTTTTATGGCTTTGGAGACAAATCTAGTTCAATACAGTCTCGACAAAATTGGTCAAATTATCCAGTGGATCGAATTAAACGAGAGGCAGAAATCATTGTACACACCAGATTCATTTAGCAGTATTTGCGCTGATTCTAACATGCCCTCAGGTTCAAAGCAGAAAACGAACATAGAAATCAGATTAGAGCTTCTAAACAAAAAAATCGTGAGTGCACTTCGATTTTTTTTTTTCTTTTTTTTATGAAGAAAAACTTAGAATGACTCCGATTCTGGAATAAGATGAAAACCAGTGAACCTAAGGTTTTCACAAACCAGAAATTTTCTCTTAAGTCCACCAACATCATCCTTCTCAGACTAGCACTTCATCGCTGTCTATGAAAAACCACGTGTTGTTCTCCGTACAGTCCATGTGTGTTTGATATTCTGCATTTTTAAAACGACTCCGCAACAATCGCAAATGAAATGGTGGCCCATGCCTAGACTAACCATTTGCTAGTTCGTCCTACGGTACCCTAAATCTTTCGTCATACCAGGAACATGTGACGAGACTTGTTGCTGCTAGTTTACCATGTAAAAACTTATCCTTTGAATGTGCTCTCTGAATCCGACTGAAAACAGTGCATTGTCGTTGCCATGCTATGCAAGGACTCGTTCTGTCGCCACCATCCATGGTCGCCATTTTGTGATGCCAATGGCGATGATGCTGGCTAGGCTGTTTCCAAACACTTCCTGTGTGGTTTTGGTTTCATATTGGTTTGCATTGCGCAAAACATCTTACGACAAATTTTATCAGAAAAAAAAGTGTACGTTAGAATTGGTTGAAGGGCTGTCGTAATTCAATTCATTGTGAGCTCCTGTTATTGCTTTACATCAATCCTGGGCAGGTCGTAAATAGGTGTTTGTGACAGGAGATTGCTAGTGTTCAACTATGAATGTACCCTGAGCGGAGGAAGACAAGCTGCTGGTATTAGTCACCACTGGGTCACATCACAAGAGTCAAGTTAAGGCTCATAAATGTATGGACGCAGGCCCAGTACCTTGGGTTGGGATTGAATTAACAGACATCGTCTGTATATCTATTGGCAGGGCAATTTTATTACTTAATAGGAGGTGTTACTGTGTTTGCTTAAATATAGCGAGTTTTTTTTTTCCAAATGTTATTTCCCTCGGAATGTGCCTTGCATTATTTCAAGCTTGTGACAGCAATATAAGTACTTTTCTTTTCTGCTTCAAACTTCACTGAGCTATACCTGCAGGCATAACCACGATCGTTACCGCGCACGCAGCTATGTGCGAACACACAACATACGCACATTTGTACCACAGGCACTTCTGAAGTGCTGCCTGTCCAATAAGTTTGGTGGCATGGAGGGTGACACCATTCCCACCAACTGACAAGTGAATTGTGCATGCGCTCATCTCTTCACTGTATTTTGCAACAGCAGTTTGCAGTGACAATGTATACAGACCTGAGGGCATTTGCTTTTATGCGTAGTTTCCTCTTCCTTTTGTGGCATCACTTCACATTCTAATCGTAACATTATGTGTGTGTGTGTGTGGTTGTGTGTGTGTGGTGTGGTGTGTGTGTGTGTGTGTGTGGTGTGTGTGTTGTGTGTGTGTGTGTTTGTGTGTGTGTTATTTCTGAGGCCGAAAGTCCCCCCTTGCATTACATTGTGGTTGCATTATTTGCGTGTAAATAGGTAAATGTGTGGATCTTTCTTTATGAAGATTTCAAGTGCAGTTTCATTTATCGTGCTATATCTCGCTTTGTGAAAGGGAGGTTCGATTATCTTATTGTTGCTAAAGGCACGCTACGAAAGCTGGTACGTTCCTCTTTGGAATTTGATGCTATTAAAAAGACAGCCGAACTCCATTATACTGAAGGTGCGCGTTCAACACAAATAATACCTTGGTTATATTCGATATTCATTATGAACATAAATTCACTACGCGCTGATATTGGTGAAAGACATTTACATTACTTCATTATGAACTTATTTTGCTGCATGCCGATATTGGTGAAAAGATCATCAGATTTACTTCGTTGTGTCGAATAATTTGTCGCATCTGTCTTTGTTACATCGAGGCTTGACCAAAATGTCAACTTTTTCCATGCAGGCGCAGGTTCAACTGCTCAAGAGCAGCATAGCAATGCTGAAGAACGAGCCGGTCAAAGTGTGAAAACTGGGGCCAACTGCCACTGCCAACCGCAACAACCGGCCCAAGAGTATTTTCCTGTACTATATTTATTTTTCTGTTTCTTTTTTGCAACAAGCAGAGACAAGGGGGTCTTTTTGGGTATGTGAAATAAAAGAGCATTCTATTCAGGTTTCCAGCTGTTGGTGCCTTGACTCTTATGCCACTGCAAAGAGATGCTCTGGTGCATTTGTGCCACTTTGGATAAGCGTAGCAGCAGTACTGAATGAGTCTTGATGGCACCGGCAGGCCAGACGTACGGGCTCTGAATGTGGTTAACAAGGACAGCTCTGAAGGGACGCTACGGGGAGAGGTGTTGCGACCAACCTCCCATTATTTTGCGCTGCCCCCATCCTTTTACTCGTACAACTATAGAGCATTCTATGGGCAAGGACGAATGTAGCCTCGAACCAGCGTGCCATGCCTCTCGCCTTGCACTGGTATGTGCAGATTGCCATTTCTCCCAGCAGCAGCTTGGAACGGTAGTGGTGGTGTTGCGAATTAGTGCGATTCTAACTTGTTCCGATTCCTGCGTTGTCTGATGACTCAAGGTCAACAGGTCACCACTGTGCTGTATTCGGCTCCAAAAGTAACCTTCAAAGGCAAATGTGAAGTGCATCTTCAGCCACGGTGACTCCGTGGACTCTGTCACTGTGGTTGCATACAAGCGTCGTCTTGGATTGCCAGCATAAACAGAAAGGACTTGACGCCACCAGCTTCGTCGCGTGTATGTCAGAAGATTTTGTTTCCAGTGAGTGCACGGCAATGAACTCTGCACTCACGATCACACTGAGATATAAACGAAAGGTGCGTATTGGAGTGCCAATGGACAGTCAAATTTTTGTGCACGCACATTAAAGTATTCTGTTCAAATGTGTTCTAAGATTATCGTGCTTGGCAACCAACGTTCTGGTGGAAGTTGACCGGTGACATACTGTTACGGAAGGATAAAAAAAGATAAAAGGTCCGAGATGCTGGCTGCTGCATGTTGTTGCTGGTCAGCCATCTTAACCACATTAACTCTGCTTGTATATATATTGTAAGTACATTGCCTATTCCTAACATCCCCGTAACATATTGGTGGAGGTGCGGCGTATAGACAGAATGTATTTACAAATATATATATACACGCAAGCAGAGTAGTAACATCCCCGTAACAATATGAAAACAGTATGTACCGTACCAACAAAGAAATGGCGTTTTTACAGCGAAGCTGTATATGGCTAGTTTCCAGCCGATCGATGTCCACAGACCAAAAATGTTTGCCGATCCCGAAGATGGTGCAATCCCGGGCCGACCACAGCGGAGGTGAAGCAGACTTCAAGCACTCCAACTTGCAAAATAAGTAATATCTTGGGTTCAAATACAATATTAAGCTGATACGAAACTCTTCTGATACGTCTAATGTTACATTCGGTGTACCTCAGGGTAGCGTACTGGGTCCACTTTTATTTCTGATTTTATAAACGACCTTCCGGTATTTCATCGACAATTCGATTGTATGCGGATGACTGCGAATCATGACCACATCACTCTTCAACAAGACCTTGATCGAACCTCTCATTGGTGTTTCCTCATGGCAAATGACTTTAAATACAGGAAAATGCAAGTTGATTACCTTTAGTCGTAAACGTGTGAATTCATTTAACTACACACTTAACCGTTCTCTTTCCAGCACATCCTCGTATAAGTATCTAGGGTCCATCTTGCACCAACTATTTCATGGTCAACTCGTATCGCCACAATTATAGCAAAAGCATCGCGTACACTTGGCTATCTGAAGCATAATCTTTACGGTGCTCCTCAAAATACTCGCAAGCTAGCATGTCAAACATTTGTCCGCCCTCAACTTGAATATGCTGTGCCCATTTGGTCACCTTACCATGCTTGTCTAATCAATGACCTTGAAGCGATTCAGAACCGAGCAGCTCGTTTCGTCAGATTATGGCATACATTCAGCGGAACAAGCATCAAGATGGCACTAACACTCCCACTTTTAGAAGAATGTCGAACTATTTTGCTACTCTATTTATTGCACAAAATAGTTCAGTGAGCATTCATTTTCCTTAACCTTAAACTCGTCCATTCCGTTCACCAAGACGTCTGCATAAAAAATCTTCCATAGCCTGAAGAGCGCTTGAAGCTGCCGTCTCGACAGCGTGCTGGCCACATGTGCAGAGGCTCGTAAACGCGCCAGCAAAATAGCTCAAAAACGTGCACTCAGCGTCGAGGACAACTCGGCCCGAAAGAAGCGTCGCGGGGAACAGGAGCGTCTTCGCTCCGCAGCTAAACGTGGTGCAGACCACGAATGTATGCTTGCTCGAACACGAGAGGCAAGGCAACGACGCGTGGCGGCCATGAAGGACAACGAGCGTCGTGAGCACTATGACCAGAAGCAACAAGCGAAACAATGCGTGGCGGCCGTAGGTGACGAGCAGCGTGTTGAGCAGCATGGCCAGAAGCGACGTGCAGAACAATAATTATCGTCAATCAAAGCAAACAGTATAGAAAGCTTAGCCTACATCGATTCCCAGTGCGTGGGATCCGCATATTTTTTTTTATTAGTGCCACGAGCACTGAGTGACACCCTTGGTTATTGTGCAGCAACTTACGGTTAGGGACCGACTTCCGGTTTGTCACAGAGGTGGGACGAAATTAAAAATAAATAATAAAAAAATCAAAACAGGTAGATATCGATGGTTCTACTTATGGTTGATGATACATCAGAGCACGGATTTAGTACAGTAAAGAGCTAATTTGGTGTCAAGAATAATTAGAAACAAAAGGGGAATGTCTAACTGCCGTACACCCAAAGCACACAATCGTACACTTTAGATACCCACCACATCAGTACAGGCTACCGTCAAACTCCAAGACCAGAAGTGACGTCACACTTAAACCAGGGGTACCGGCTCATTACTAATTAAAACAAAAAAATGTCACAGTTTCGCCCTAAGGGCGAAGCAATGCATGCGATAGCACACAGCAATGTCATACGAAGTAAGGTGAGCGGCTTTGGTAGCAATATGAATTGTAGTAAACATGAGCTGATTAAGTAAGCAGGTGTGCTGCGGCGTAAGTAGACCGACATGAAGAGAGACGTCTCTTTGGCAAAACTAACGTGTTTAATTCATCCGCCCTGCCACGGCTATTGAATATTGGAATGATCTTCCTGACACATTAGCTAATATTGTTAATCACGTGAATTTTAGACAAGTGCACATTTTAAATACTGATTTCAAATTGATTATGGAAATATGTCATGTGAACATCTTTTAAATTGAATTGCCTGTATATTTAAAAATTTCTTACTCCAGCCTGAATTGTATAAACTGGAAATGACCTTTATCACTAACTATTGTTTAAGTGCCGTTTTGGTGAATTTATGTACGTGGAATCTCGATGATACGAATCTCACGGGGTCACGAAAAAAATTCGTATTAGCCGAAATTCGTATCATCGAAACACAATTAAAACTAGCTAAATTAAAGAGTCGAGAGGTGAACTCACTCAGGCACACGTACGTAAAAAGCATTTACAGTATATACCACTTATAATGTAACCGTTTATAGTGCAGAACTGGCTACAACGCGGCCTTTTCCGACTCCCGTTTACCCTCCCATAGAACTCCATGTATACGCATGCCGCTTACAGTGGAGCCGCCTGAGACGAAATTGCGGCTTCCGCAGGAAAATCTCGCCGACAAGGGCGGTAGCGAGCATGAGGTGTGCCCACCGATGGGAGAGGAGATCAACGAGGGCGATGCGTAGGAGGAACATGAGATGTGGAGCACGAGTCCAAGGGCGATAAAGTCGTCACCGCGCGCTGTATGTGCGAGCGAAAGCGCGCGGGGGACGTGCGCCTTCACGGACATCGAACGCACAGCGGACAGCAAACGCGACTTCCGTTGCGCGAAAGGCAGTGGGGGTATGGAAGGCAGTGAGGGAGGGGGGGCTACGCTGTGCTGCGGCGCCAAATGCTTGCAACCGAGGGTAAGGGTAACTGGCGACGCAATCTCCCCACGCGAAAGGAGCAAAGCGGGAAGGTAGTGCTGGAGGGAGGGAGTGGGGGGGGCTCCTACTCTGCCAACAAATGCGTTCTTGTACTTTGCGCCTGTGCCGGCTGTCGGTGTTGTCGCGCGCACCGTATCTTAAACGCGATCTCCACACGGCTTTGACCTTTGTATGCGGTGTGCTTACGCCGCTCAGTTTCCGTTGAAGCGATAGACCGCACGAACCTTCGGTTGCTGCGGCGGCCGCGCGTGGGGAAGCACGGCCGCCGCAGCGAGCGAAGAGACAAGAAGAAAAGCAACAAAAGCGCCACCGCTTCAAACTCCTCGGGCCCAGTCGCGGCTTCCGCGCTGTCCGGCGCCGCGTCCGCGCCTCCGCACCAAAAGGGAAAATGCGCGTGACTGCGCGCTGTTCTTTTCGCGGCCGTCGGTGGGGCGGCGTTTATTCGTATCAACCGACGCGGGTCGAAAATCGATTCGTAACAACCGTTCTCTAGCACATTGCAAAATAATGGGGCTCGGCCGGGACCGCAGAAAAATTCGTATCATCCGAAAATTCGTATGAGCCGTGATCGTATCATCGAGATGCCACTGTATATAACAAGATTCTTATTCCTTTTCATTGTTTAACCTTTTCTAACCCCCCTCATGCAATACTCCACTTCGGAGCCTGTGAGGACCTTGAATAAATAAGCTTATAAGAGCAGATACATTTTGTCCCGCGTCGGCCATGTCTACATTCACACCATACACGTGTACGCCATCCAGCGTATTCAAACTAGTGCCTTCTGGCTCCTGACGTCATTCTCTATGTAGCACCCTTTCCTCAGTTGTGCTCTATGAAACGGGCAGGCCGCGTGTTGTACGGTCTGAAGAACGCCGGCGTGAACAGAAAAGGGAATGGGCGCAGTAAACTTTGTTTTACCACCTGTTATCCATTGTACGAGATATGGAGAGGAGCGCGTGGAGTGGCCTTCTCTACTTCCAGGTGCTGTACTGCCTCAACACACGTGGTAGATCGAACAGCAGTGTTCACCAAGATCCGCAACAGAAGCTTTTATGTCGCACATGTCCACATCACTGTCCAAAGCAATGCCTCTTTCTTACTTCAATTTTTTATTTGTTTCTTCTATCACCTTTTATTCCCTTTGCCCAGCACAGGGTAGCCAGCCAGTACTTACGCTGGCTAACCAGCTTGTCTTTCCCTTTCTTTCTCTCTCTCCATGAGGCTTTGCGTCTGCAATGGGCACAGCATCTTCCGTAGCTATGCGCATAGTGCTTGCTCAGTGTTCATCTTGCAGAACTGCTGCATCAAGAACTGATGGTTATGCCCTTGATGCCATGGATGGGCTGGGTTCCTCTACATGCTTATAATCATAACAGCCGCATGTGAGCTCAGCCCGTCAACAGTACTTCCCATTTTCTACAATTTGTGGGGCAGCAGAAGCAGCAACTATCTTATTCAGGCGGAGAAAGTAACACTGACTGGCAACTGGGGTCCTTAAAAAAAACCTTTTTTTGGCTAGAATTCGTGATAGTAGTGTGGCAGTATATATGAGTAGTGTGTAGGAAGAAATATTGGAAGATGGGGCTATGTCGGCGGCAGCTGCTGTGAATCGCGCTTACACGTCACCCACGCGCTGGCTCTCGCGATCTCCAGATAGCGAGGCAGTGGTGCCACACTTCGCTCCGCTTGCAACGTGCCACACAAGACAGCTTAATTGCCTGCACCAGCCAATATATCGCGAAATGAAAACAGGTATAGAGCTGCGCTCAAATTTCGCACTAGGCAGCATCGCAATCGTCAGTGAATTTGTGGAACAGCTGGTGCGTTTGTCTTGTTTCGCGCAGCACGCAAAATGTGCACGCGGAGACCTGACTAGCGGTACAAGTCGGTGCTACACGAACACTGAGGCAGACGCAAGCGGATCACAGAGCATGATCGTGCGCTGGAACACGGTAGAAAATGAGACATAGTTTCGTTGCACGCGCTACTGCACGATGTGGAAATAAGCAGATGAAACGGAAGTACAGATCTCTTGCTACGGTAGGAAGTAAACAAAAACACGCAGACATTCGGTTTGCATGTTACAGCGAAGCTTTCTTTGCCTCTTATCCCGGCTTTCTAGGCGCTGCTGCTTTGTTAACTGGCTCGCGCGTGCCGCTAGGTTTTTGCATCATCACCAGATGAAGCTCGCCTCTGCGCATTTACGCATCCCGGCCTTGGCGGCAGCGTTTCACAGCTTGTGCGTATGGCGCGTGCTAACCTTGCTTTCCTATGCGACAAAAAAAAAGGTAGTTTGCACTGAAGTCCCTAGATTCCTGCTCTTTTTTAAGTAGCGACATGTACTCCGTCGGCCGCCATTATCTTCCTAGATAGCATGCGACCGTCAACGGCCGCTGCTATTTACGCTGCTCGCAGCAGCATGCACACGTAGGGGAAGTGGTGCAAAAGCTATGCACAGTATATGGGCGGCGCGCAACAGACGACACACCGGGATTAGCCGGGATGACGTCACTGCGCGCCTGCGGCAGTCACGGACACCACCAGAGGCGCCTGCAGCAGTCACGGACACCACGAGCGTTCGGCGCTCATGTGGGGAAACGGAGAAGCGCGGATGACGTCAGCAGCACCTCTGCGCGTTGCCTCGTTGGTGCTGCTACAATTTTTCTCTCTCATTTTCTCTTTCTCTCTCCCGAGCATAGCGCGAGACGCGCGCACTCTCTCTCGCTCTCATTTTCTCTTTCTCTCTCCCAGCATAGCGCGCGACGCTCCGCGAGGTGGTTGCTAGGCAACGCAGTGGCAGGTGGCATTCTTACACCGTGGGCGCCACACATTACCGCGGGCTTAAACCGCTCCGCTGTTAAAATGCAGGTGCTGGGATGTGGAAGTCGTGCACGTGCTGGGCTAGCCGTGATGTAAACAAAACTTATAATCTTCCATAGCCTGAAGAGCGCTTGAAGCTGCCGTCTCGACAGCGTGCAGGCCACATGTGCAGAGGCTCGTAAACGCGCCAGCAAAATGGCTCAAAAACGTGCACTCAGCGTCGAGGACAACTCGGCCCGAAAGAAGCGTCGCGGGGAACAGGAGCGTCTTCGCTCCGCAGCTAAACGTGGTGCAGACCACGATCGAATGTATGCTTGCTCGAACACGAGAGGCAAGGCAACGACGCGTGGCGGCCATGAACAACGAGCGTCGTGAGCACTATGACCAGAAGCAACAAGCGGAACAAAGCGTGGCGGCCGTAGGTGACGAGCAGCGTGTTGAGCAGCATGGCCAGAAGCGACATGCAGAACAATAATTATCGTCAATCAAAGCAAACAGTATAGAAAGCTTAGCCTACATCGATTCCCACAGTGCGTGGGATCCGCATATTTTTTTTTATTAGTGCCACGAGCACTGAGTGACACCCTTGTTTATTGTGCAGCAACTTACGGTTAGGGACCGACTTCCGGTTTGTCACAGAGGTGGGACGAAATTAAAAATAAATAATAAAAAAATCAAAACAGGTAGATATCGATGGTTCTACTTATGGTTGATGATACGACATCAGAGCACGGATTTAGTACAGTAAAGAGCTAATTTGGTGTCAAGAATAATTAGAAACAAAAGGGGAATGTCTAACTGCCGTACACCCAAAGCACACAATCGTACACTTTAGATACCCACCACATCAGTACAGGCTACCGTCAAACTCCAAGACCAGAAGTGACGTCACACTTAAACCAGGGGTGCCGGCTCATTACTAATTAAAACAAAAACAAGCTAATTACAGCCACACACATCGGAGGCGTCACGTCACTCTCTCCGCTCTCGCTTCTTCTCTCCTGGCGTGCACCTGCTCCGTCGCTCGCGCGCGCGCGCCAGCTGCGCGCAGGCGCTTGCTATAGATAGTTTTCATGTGACGTCACCGAGGCAGCTCCCACCGTTCTAGTACCTAAAGATGGCGGATACGATGACGTCAGTGCACCGTCTTATCACGCGCACTCTATTTTACTTTTTGACGGTGACTGTTTTTCACAGGTTTATCGCTGTTATCGCTCTTATCGCTTTGACGTTGACTGTTTTTCACAGGTTTATCACTGTTATCGCTTTGAAGTTCGACGCAAGACGTACCTCTCGTGCTGTAATGCTGTCATGTTTCTTGATTACGCCGCTTCTCGACCTACTGGTACCTAAAGATGGCGTCCGCGATGACGTATGTGCTAACTATCTATAATGCTCGCACGTCAGCGGCGGAGGTGCGCTTCATGTGCCGTCCGCTAGGCGGCTACGCGTCACGCCCTCCTTTGCCCGCTCCTCTGCGTGCGGTTTCCCGCCCACACCAGGCTACACCAACGCGAGGTGCGAGTGCCACTAGCAGACACCTAATAAAGTCAAGGATAGGGTCGTTTCACATATTTAACAGCGGAGCTGTTTAAGCGGGTCGTAATGTTCCGTATAAAGTCCAAGGGCGATAACACCGTCGTCGCATGCTGTAGGTGGGAGTGAAAGCGCGCGCAAGGGAGGAATGCAGGAGGAAACCCGCCGTCTTCCGTCGCAAGACCCCCGGGGGGGGGGGGCATTGTACTCTAGGAGCAAGTGCGCATTGCGCGCGCTTTATCTTGAAAGCGATCTGCGTCGGGGCTGAGTCTAGGTGCAACGGCGGCTCATACCTTTGTGAACCGCTCTGTTGCATAGAGCGATACACAGCACGAAAGTCACTTCGCTCGTCGCGCTTCCTCACTCCAACGCACAGTGTCCGCGGTCATCGAGTGTGATGTTTGCATGTTTGCCTGTGTCGCTAACACCATGCTTGTTAATTTAGATAGTAAGCTACAGTGGCGCACCGACGGAGGGGGGGGGGGGAATTCGGGGTGTAACCCCCCCCCCGAGGCCGACTTAACCCCCCTTTTGTTTAACCCCTGTTTCTTTCCTTACGCATTTGAGCGCTGCAACTAAGATATAAGACGCGCAATCATCTGCACACTCGCAAAAAGCGCATTTTTTGACAATTTCCCGTGAAGAAATCGAAATTAGTGCTGTTAAGATGGTATTGGCAACTGTCAACCCCCCCCCCGGCAGAGATCCTGGGTGCGCTACTGGTAAGCTAATGTTTGCAATTTATCGGCCAATAAAACTACTATCTTCGTATAGCTGTCTACGCATTTGCTATTGCAATCGATGGTTCGCCTCTTAGGCAAAACTGAGTTTTTTCGTTCTATCACTCTTTGCATGGTCCTTAACTTATCCATGAGTTTCTTTCTTAACCTCCAAGCTTCTGCCCCATATGCTTGCATCAGTAAAATGCAACGATTGTACACTTCTCTTTTCAACGACAGTCAGGATTTGGGAAGGCCTGCCGTATGTACTTCAACCAATTTTTCTTCTTCTGTAAATTTTCTTTTCATGACGGGTCTCCTGTGAGTAATTTACCTAGATAAACATATTCTTGTACAGACTCTAGTGGCTGACTGGCAATCCTGAATTCTTGTTCCCTTGCCAGGCTAATGAACATTATCTTTGTCTTCTGCATATTCATCTTCAACCCAATTCTTACACTTTCTCGATTAAGGTCCTCAATCATTTGCTGTAATTCGTCTCCATTGTTGCTGAATAGGACAATGTTATCTGCAAACTGAAGGTTGCTGAGATATTCGCCGTTGATCCTCACTCCTAAGCCTTCCCAGTCTAAGAGCTTAAATACTTCTAAGCATGCACTGAATAGCATTGGAGAGATTGTGTCTCCTTGCCTGACCCCTTCTTGATAGGTAACTTTCTACTTTTCTTGTGGAGAACCAAGGTAGCTATGGAATCCTTGAGATATTTGCTAAGATATCACGTATGCCTCCTTGATTACGCAATGCCTCTATGGCTGCTGGTACATCTCAACTGAATCAAATGCCTTTGCATAATCTATGAAAGCTGTATAGAGGTTGATTGTACTCTGCAGATTTCTCAATTACCTGATTGATGACATGGGTGATCCATTGTAGATATCTCCTCCATCTTTAATTAAATCGACTGTTATTCCATCTTTTCCCCACGTCATGCTTTGCAAGGCCGTTTTAGCTTTGTCGGTAGATATAGCTTGTGATATAACCATTCATTTTTTTAAAATCTATGAGAAGTTTGTTGTAGGCAGATGTAGCTTTGCAAGGCATGCCGGCAATTGCTCTGCCCAAGCGTCTCCTTTCAGAAAAGTTTCACTGTGCAGAAGTGCAGCACTAGACAGGTGACAAGACGACATGCACAGTGAAGCGGAACAGGACACAAGCCCACAGCCTGTGAAACAACCACTGTTACATTGGTATCAGTCTCACTGTTCTTTTTTCTTTTTTCCCATTTATAAACAAACGTGGTTGTCAGTTGGCACTTTTTTCCCTTTTGGCCGTTGTTCTAGGTTGTTAACTGTTCTGGTAAATCTTAACAGAGGATGGTAGATAGGCTCTGGGGCCAGGAGCGGCCCTTCTTCCATGAGAAAGACTTAAGGAGATGGGAAGTGATGAGACGGGAATAATTAATTATTAATTAAAATTAATTATGGGGTTTTACGTGCCAGAACCACGACCTGATTATAAGGCACGCCGTAGTGAGGAACTCCGGAAATTTGGACCATCTGGGTTCTTTAACATGCACCTAAATCTAACTACACGGTGTTTTTGCATTTCGCCCCCATCGAAATGCGGCCGCCGTGGCCGGGATTTGATCCCACGACCTCGTGCTCAGCAGCCCAACACCATACGATGAGACGGGAAGTGCAAAGGCATGGTCAAGTTGATGGCAAAGGTGTGGACTGCACACCTTGTAAAAGGAAACACACTAGATTACCTCCAAAGTTTAATGAGCATCAAACGTGAAAATAAAACACCCACAACAATACACAGTGCATTTCAGCTGGCATACCTTTCATGTTGCACATTTCTGGAGGTGCGGAAGACAGGTCACTTTCAGAAAAACTACACGAAGTTGCCTTCATGAAGCGGCACCTTTGGTGCAGGTCTTGTGATCAGTGACACAAAGTAATGCACAAGTAATCTACAAATAATCAACAATACCTCCACAGCCTCTATGGAACATGCACTTACATTAACACTACCTCTTCATTCTTCTCAGTGTCTTCGTGTTTTTGTTATCTGTGAGATGACAATGTCAGTGTTTCACATCTGCCAAAAGACAACACTGACTATCAGCTATTGAGCTGATTTCACAAACCAAGCAGATGGGAAAGCACTTGCAGAGCACAGCAAACGCAGCATTACGACCCGTCTGCTGAGCAAAGAGGCATGCTTCTGGTGACAAGCCACTGTGGTCCACTGACTGATGAGGAACACCGGCCAACTAGAGAGCTAAAGTTGGCGGTTTCTGTCTCGCAAACATGCGTGCCCCGGCTCAGTCCATGTAGTAGAGGCGCCGGGAAAGGTCGTCAAGCATCCAGTCTATGCCGTCCAGCAGTCCCTCCATGCCCGTGAATGCGCTGCAGCCAAGCATCTTCCAGTGAAGGCTGCCGATGGCAGAGAGCTCCAACATCTGCGATTTTGTGGATATGCCTAAATTGAACAGCCGGCCTAAATAAAGTCCAAGCAGAACTCATCTGTAATGAGTATCAAACTATGCTAATATAGACACGTGTCATGTATGAGTGTGTACTGTCGCTGGCTCCATTGTTATCATAATTGCCACCGTAAAACCCCATTACTAACCTCCATTCCAACGGTGGATAAACGATCGCAGCATCGCACTTTCCTCAAGCAGTCTTATTGCAATACTCTACATTCAGAGAAGTCACAGCTTGTGCTTGAAATGAAACTTACATTTAAATGTGCAAAAGTATTTTTGCAATGAGGACTGTTGCCATCAGTGATGCTACAGGTTAATTTGATGGCATTTGTCTCGAGTGTCTCTGTAACCAGACACAAAGAGTTAAGACCAAGCGAGAGCACTACATCCAAGCAAGCAGGGGATCACATACCTCGGCAATCTGGTCGGGAGGCATGGCCCCCGGCAGGTCTTGCTTGTTGGCCAGCACCAGCAGGCTGCTTCCAAGCAGCTTCTGCACGTCCCAAATGAGAACACGTTCCTCAAGTGTCTGCCTCCAGCAACCGACTGATTTTGCCACAACATTATTAACCCATTGTTTAACCAATGGGAATACTTGCTGTTGCCATATGCATCCTCACATGCAAAGTAATGAAATCCTCCTTTAAAGGCACGCTAACTCAAGAGAAAAATTATTTGAGGTGTGTTAGTAAATTACCCTTCTGCACTACAAAAAACGCCGCTCTTATCGTGCGAAGATGTTTCGTCAGCCAGGAAAGACACGAAAAACAAGACGGGTAGCAACACTGCCTTGAAGTTACAGCAACTGCTCGTTGCGGCACCACAAATTTTGACAGCATGGGCCTAGTCAAATGTTTTCATGGTACAAGTGGACCATATTGTATTCTAAAAGAGCCTAAGGCTGAACCTGGAAAGTTTCAAGAACATTAACTGAACCACAATAGCCGAAATTTGGAAAAGTACTTTGAAATCCATGATGTCACACATGACGCACATCTCCCGAAGTGGTGGCACGAAATTCGAAAAAAAAAGAACTTTGGGTTCCCTTTCTGTTCTAATATTCAACTAATACAGTGGAATCTCGATGATACGAATCTCACGGTGTCAGGAAAAAATTCGTATTAGCCGAAATTCGTATCATCGAAACAATTAAAACTAGCTAAATTAAAGAGTAGAGAGGTGAACTCGCTCAGGCACACGTAAGTAAAATGCATTTACAGTATAGACCACTTATAACGTAACCGTTATATAGTGCAGAACTGGCAACAACGCGGCCTTTTCCGACTCCCGTTACCCTCCCATAGAACTCCGCTGAAGTAAACAGTCGTAAAACTGTGTATGACGAAACTGATTCTTTATTGGGCCAACCTGTGCCCACAAAAGCAAGCTACACTCAAAGCACAACGATAGCGGCGAACACAGTCGGCGGTCGTCGAAAATCTCATCAGCGGCGAAACGCGTCGGCTTTTATACCTGAGTCATCGAAGGTTCCAGATTAATCCCTGATGCCCGCGGGTCTTCCAGAAAGTTCTAGACAATTCGCGTCGGTCATACAATCAGATAACATAAGCATCGGTGAAAACAGGCAACGGAAAGAAGCATCGATAACGTTCTAGAAACTTCTGATACAGGCGCTCCTGCGCTGAGCGATAACATTTTACATTTGTTAGCCGGTGGAAGGCGGCCACTGGTGAAAGATAAACCATGTATACGTGTCAATGCCCTCCCCTTAAAAGCATCGTCCCGATGGAACAAACTAACGCAAAAGCGAAAACAAAACCATGCGTAATAAACAAGAAACAATAACAAAGTAACAAAGTACCTAACGTCGTCTGGCCTTGTCGGCGGTGTTTTGCGTCGATGACAGTCTCGGCATGTCCTTACGTAATGGGACGTTGGCAGAGAGGCGAGGCCAGTAGTATTTTTCTTGTATCCTCACGAGCGTGCGGGAAAACAGAGGTGTCCAGCCATTGGGTCGTCATGGAGAGCTTGCAGAACCTCTGGACGCAATGCTGAGGGTACCACGAGGAGGCAGTTGGCTCGGAGAGGCGAGAAGTTCTCCTTTAAGAGAATGTTGTTTTGCAAGAAAAACGACGCCAATCCGCGCCTGAACACCTTCGGCACAATGACGGTCTTGCCTTCCAGGTAGTCTACAAGGCTCCTTAGTTCCAGGTCGGCTCGCTGTTGTACGGCGAATTCGTCGGCACTGATGGGTCCCAAGAAGTGTCGTCATCCTGGTCGTCCTGTGGCGGCGGTTCGACGGGGGCGCGAGACAAGCAGTCGGCGTCAGAGTGCTTTCGCCCGGACTTGTAAACGACGGTGATGTCGAATGCTTGAAGTCTCAGACTCCATCGTGCGAGGCGACCTGAAGGATCCTTCAAGTTAGCTAGCCACACAAGGCATGAGGTCGCTCACAACCTTAAAGGCCTGGCATAGAGGGGGCGAAACTTTGATGTAGCCCAGATGATGGCCAGGCACTCCTTTTCTGTTGCGGAATAATTTGCTTCCGCCTTCGATAGCGACCGCTAGCGAACTTACAACCCTTTCTAGTCCGTCAGTCCTCTGCACAAGCACGGCGCCGAGTCCTACGCTGCTTGCTTCGTATCGCCGTTTTTCGTCGAATGCACAAGTATTGGCAGCGATTGCAGGCGTTGCTTCAATTCTTCAAGTGCTTCGACTTGCGGCGTCTCCCACTTGAACTCGACGTCGGCTTTCGTGAGATACGTCAGTGGCTCAGCGGTGAAAAATCCTTGACGAAGCGCCAATAGGCGCACAGTCCAAGAAATCTACGCACTGCCTTCTTTCAGCGTGCGGAGGAAAGTTGGAGACGGCCGCAGTTTTCTGAGGGTCGGGGCGCACTTCAGACTTGTTGATGACGTGGCCCAAAACAAGAGCTCCTCATATGCGAAGCGGCACTTTTCTGGCTTTAACGTGAGTCCGGAGGTTTTGATTGCTTGAAGAACTGTTTCAAGGCGCCGCAGGTGTTCTTTGAAACTTGAGGCAAACACAACGACGTCGTCCAAATAGACGAGGCAAGTCTGCCACTTCAAGTGCCAGTACTGTATCCATGACGCGTTGGAAAGTCGCAGGTGCCGAGCAAAGACCAAACGGCATGGCCTTGAACTCGAACCATCCGTCTGGTGTTATAAAGGCAGTCTTCTCCCGGTCCCTCTCGTCGACTTCGATTTGCCAGTAGCCGGTTTTGAGGTCCATCGATGAAAAATACTTTGCGTTGTAGAGTCGATCCAAGGCGTCGTCAATCCATGGGAGGGGGTATACGTCCTTCTTCGTGATCTTGTTGAGGCGACGATAATCGACGCAGAAACGTAGGGTTCCATCCTTCTTCTTCACTAACACCACGGGGGACGCCCACGGACTCTTGGACGGCTGGATGATGTCGCGTAGCATTTCGTCGACTTGTTGCCTTATGGCCTCACGTTCGCGTGCCGAAACTCGGTACGGGCTCTGACGGATTGGGCGGACATATTTGTTGGTTATAATGCGGTGCTTGGCGACAGGGGTTTGTCGAACTTTTGACGAGAAGCAGTCCTTGTATTGCAGCAGAGCTTTTAGCTGTTCTTTCTTATGCCTGGGAAGGTTCTGGTTGACGTCGAAAGTTGGTTCAGATACTGTAGTCGTCGTTGCAGGTGCACTGGAATCCGTGAAGGCGAAAGCACTGTGCTTGTACTATTTCGTCGATGTAGGCGACCGTGGTGCCTTTGTTAATGTGCTTGTATTTGGGGCTGAAGTTCGTGAGCATCACCCTTGCTTTCCCTGCACGTAGCTCAGCTATGCCTCTAGCGACGCAAATTTCACGGTCGAGCAGTAAGTGATGATCGCCCTCCATGACGCCCTCCATGTCTGCAAGCACTTCGGTACCGACGGAAATCATTACGCTGGAGCGAAGCGGAACGGTGACTTGTTCTTCAAGCACATTCAAGGCATGGTAACTTATGCTTGTATCCGGTGGTATCGCCTTGTGCGTTGAAAGAGTTATCGACTTGGACCTTAAGTCGATGACTGCACCGTGTTGAGAAAGTCCATGCCTAGGATGACATCCCTGAAGTAGTGTTGCAGGATTACGAAGCTCGCCGGGTAAGTGCGGTTGTTTGCCGTGACTCGCGCTGTGCAGATTCCAGTCGGCGTTATTAGATGGCCTCCCGCTGTCCGGATATCGGTTCTTGCCAGGCTGTTTTCACATTCTTCAACTTGGGGCGAACGGGCCACTGAAGACAAAAGTCAGCTTCAGTGTCGACGAGAGCGGTGACGTTATGGCCATCGATGAGCACGTCTAGATCAGTAGACCGGCGTCTGGCGTTGCGGTTAAATCGTCGCGTCGGATCACGGCTGTGTCAGCTTGCTCCGCTGCTGCTACGTCGCGTCGGAAGGGCTTCTTTTTGCGGCGAAGTGCTGTCAAGGCTATTGCTAGGCGGCATGCTGATATCTCGTCGTGATGATTCGCGAATCGGCGGCGGCGGCGGAGGATCTTCGGCATTGCGTCGTACAGCAACCGCACCTCCATCGGTTGCTGCCTTTAGTTTCCGGGTAAGGGCTTGGAGATCGGCCCCGGGTGGAACCGATGTACTGAGGGCGATGCGGCGAGATGTAGCGGCCCGGTGACGGCGAGCGTGAGGGTCGTCGTGGTTGCCACTGGGCTCCGGCGAGGTAGTCGGCGATGTCACGTGGTCGCTCGCCAAGCGTGGACACGGCGCGTTGACGGCAAACCCTCGTAGGCCCATCTTGCGGTATGGGCATCGGCGGTAGACATGGCCGGCTTCCCCGCAGTGATAGCAGAGCGGGCGGTGGTCGGGGGCGCGCCAAATGTCTGTCTTCCTTGAGCAGCTGCGCTGGGCGACGGGCGGGCGTGCTGGCGGCGGCGGCGGCGGTGGACGACGGAAGTGCGGCGTTATGGGGCCCTGGCGCGAGCGCGGAGGGGGCCTCGATGACGAGCGCGGCGGCGTAGGTCATCGCTTCCGGCTGGGGTTGCGGTGATTCGGGAAGTTCTAGCTGGGGTGCGGGAGGAAATCCAGCGATGCTGGATTTCCTCCCGCACGATATCGGCGATGGAAGCAACTTGAGGCTGCAACGACGGTAGCAAACTTCTGCAGCTCTTCACGTACTATCGCCCTGATGGTGCCTCGTAGGTCGTGGGAGAATCCTTGGACTTCGGCGTACTGTGGCGTCGAACGACGATTGTATTGCCGGTTGCGCATGTCCAGTGCTTTCTCGATCGTCGTAGCCTCCGAGAGAAAGTCTTGGACTGTCGTTGGTGGATTCCACACAAGTCCGGTGAATAGCTCCTGCTTAACTCCCCGCATGAGCGTGCAAACTTTCTTGTCTTCTAGCATAGCAGGGTCGGCATGCCGGAATAATCGAGTCATTTCTTCAGTGTACATACCGATGCTCTCATTCGGAAGCTGTACACGGTTTTCCAGCAAGGCCGCAGCTCTTTCTTACGGACGACGCTAATGAAGGTGTCCAGGAATGCGGCTCGGAAGAGGTCCCAGGTTGTTAGTGCACGCTCCCTATTCTCGAACCAGGTTCTGGCGCCGTCTTCAAGCGAGAAGTAAACATGGCGCAGCTTGTCGTCGCAGTCCCACTTGTTGAACGGAGCGACCCGGTCGTATGCCTCCAGCCAGCTTTCGGGGTCTTCACATGGCGAACTGCGGAAAGTCGGCGGCTCCCTGGGTTGTTGCATCACAATTGCAAATGTTGGCGCAGGGGCTGTCATGGTAGCTGCTGCCGAGGTCGTGACTTTTGTCCTCTTGGTCTTCTTGGGAAGAAGTCCGTACTCCGGGGGTTGGTTTTGTAGCCTGAGGCTAGCTCGATGCTCCGGGACAACGTTGGTACTCTCTTCGGGGTTCGGGCTTGGATCACGGCTTTTCGGGGGCGTCCGCTGCATGGACACAAAAGCATCTCCACCAAATGTCACGTAGCAGTGACTCTGAAGAAAACAGTCGTCGAACTGTGTATGACGAAACTGATTCTTTATTGGGCGAACCTGTGCCCACAAAAGCAAGCTACACTCAAAACACAACGATAGCGGCGAACACAGTCGGCGGTCGTCGAAAATCTCATCAGCGGCGAAACGCGTCGGCTTTTATACCTGAGTCATCGAAGGTTCCAGATTAATCCCTGATGCACGCGGGTCTTCCAGAAAGTTCTAGACAATTTGCGTCGGTCATACAATCAGATAACATAAGCGTCGGTGAAAACAGGCAACGGAAAGAAGCATCGATAACATTCTAGAAACTTCCGATACAGGCGCGTCCTGCGCTGAGCGATAACATTTTACATTTGTTAGCCGTGGAAGTGGCCACTGGTGAAAGATAAACATGTATACGTGTCAATATGCATACCGCTTACTGTGCAGCCACGTGAGACGAAATTGCTGCTTCCGCAGAAAATCTTGCCGACAAGGGCGTAGCGAGCACGAGGCCCACCGATGGGAGAGGAGATCAACGAGGGCCATGCGGAGGAGGAGCATGAGACGTGAAGCACGAGTCCAAGGGCGATAAAGGCGTCACCACGCGTGCCGTATGTGCGAGTGAAAGCACGCGGGGGACGCGCGCCTTCACGGACAGCGAACGCACAGCGGAGAGCAAACGCGACTTCCATTGCGCGAAAGGCCGTGGGGGCATGGGAGGGAGGGAGGGCGACGCTGTGCTGCGGCGCCAAATGCGTATCTTGCAACCTTGACGCTGCGCCGTGCTCCCTATTGGGCAGCAGAAATAAGCGTCATTTTCTTCAATAAAATCACTACTACTATCTTGCAACCGAGCGCAAGGGTAACTGGCGACGCAATCTCCCCACGCAAAAGGAACAAAGCGGGAAGGTAGCGCGGGAGAGAGGGAGAGGCCTGTGGCGGCCTCTCCAACACCGACAGCCTGTGCCGGCTGTCGGTGTTGTCGCGCGCACCGTATCTTGAAAGCGATCTCCACACGGCTCTGACCTTTGTATGCGCTGTGCTTACGCCGCTCAGTTTCCGTTTAAGCGATAGACCGCACGAACCTACGCTTGCTGCGGCAGCCGCGCGTGGGGAAGCACGGCCGCGCGCAGCGAAGAGACAAGAAGAAAAACACAAAAGCAAGAAAAGCGCCACCGCTTCAAACTCCTCGCCCCAGTCCCGGCTTCCGCACTGTCCGGCGCCGCGTCCGCGCCTCCGCACCAAAAGGGAAAATGCGCGTGTCTGCGCGCTGTCCTCTTTCGGCAGCGTCGGTGGGGCGGCGTTTATTCGTATCAACCAACGCGGGTCGAAAATCAATTCGTAACAATCGCTCTCTAGCACGTTGCAAAGTAATGGGGCTCGGCCGGACCTCAGAAAAATTCGTATCATCCGGGAATTCGTATTAGCCGTGATCGTATCATCGAGATTCCACTGTATCCTTATTACAAAATCAACGAAAATGTAGTTTTTCAGAACACTTCATTAATCTACTGATTTAGTGAATCTTTTAGTGTCCCTTTAAGGTATAAGTTCTATTTTTGCATCAGCTGGCAAAGATGGTGTTGCCGTTTCTAGTTAACGTTTTTTCTGCCGTATGAGTACACCTTAAACAAGAATGAGCATTAGCTGCTTGGTCAAGTGATGCCCGATAGTTTGAAAAATGCTGGGCTCTGTTACTTTTGCTCCTGACAATAGACAGTTTTAGTTCAGCATGTTTAGCAGAATACTGGTGTTAGCAGAATAGCGGGTTCAAAACGTGCATGCGCAGAACTGCTAACGACCCATAATGTTTATCCGGCGCTGTATATTTTAAGGTTTAACGTTCTGGCTTTTGTGTGGTTTATGTTCATACTGCGGCAACATGGCGGC
The DNA here is from genome assembly GCF_013339745.2 of Dermacentor silvarum. Lineage (NCBI taxonomy): Eukaryota > Metazoa > Arthropoda > Arachnida > Ixodida > Ixodidae > Dermacentor > Dermacentor silvarum. Next base: position 129,779,749 of record NC_051160.1, read on the forward strand.
GGTCCTGACTGCTTGCTTCAAACTGAATTTGGTTACTGATGTAGAATTCACACTGTTTGTGGCAGATGAGTGTGTAAAATGGCTTTTGCTTAGTCTCAGGCTGCTTCGACGACAAATTATTATGGGTAAATCTGAAGAGTTTTCAAGATCGCTTCTAGTTTAGAATGTTTGAGGCCTTACAAGAAAAACTTTTGGGATGCCAGCGCCACCTAGCGGCAAGATCGAGAGCTCGGCATGACGGCTCACGCCATGCCATCTCGAAGGTCATGAATGGCTGGCTCACCACGCGCTGGCTTGTACTGATTTCGCCGCCAATCAGCAGGCACGGAAAGTACAAATAAATGTCCTGAGGGTATTGTAAGAAATAAAAAACAATGCGCTCCCAGCTGTCATTGCACTGCTTCTTGCACTTTTCGCATGCACATGCAAAGCTTGGTGAATAGATAAAATCACTTAAGTGCACCATGTATGAGAAACTTAAAGCATAATTAAATAGCATTCCGGAGACGTAAACAACACTATCACATTATAAAAACTCTATTTTCACGAAGCTTTCTGTGAAACAGTAACGCTATTTCCCTTGACCCTGCATAGCAAAGCTAATGTTGAACTAAAACTGTCTGACATCTTATTACCTTACTACAGGCTAGGCCAGGCAGAAGATTGCAATTTAAATGAGAAACATGTGTGTCACTTTCACACTTGAACGTGGTCAAAATCTTGTTTTTGACGAATTAATATTTTCTGCTCAATGAAAAAAAAAAAGAGGGAAAGATAAGGGAAAATGTTTAGGTGACATTACTGAAGTATATTGACGGCTTTTGCCATTGGCCTGCAGAGCGTACGGAGCTAAAGCGCTCGATATTTCTAAACTTGCATTCATAAATGTGTGAGGAATGGCCACAAACTACATAAGCCCACTGCAGTTACACTCTAAAGATGTGCAACATGCCTCAGGTGGCACGCTCCACAGACACGGCAGGAAAGCCTGATCTCAGCATGCCCTAGTGTCTAGACATATGCGAAATTTCACTTTTTTCGGCCTCTTACAGGCGCTCGGTAGATATAGTGCAGTGAGTACAACATCAGTAAAATTCACGCAAGCAAACCAAAGTGCTGATTACATGCGAACAGATGCTTGCCACACAAAAGTAATCTCTGATCAGTGCAGTGTTCACCCATAGTGGCATCATCGTACCATCACGGTCTAGTACAACCCAGAACTCTACAGCATGGCACATAAAGATCAGCATTCATGCTGTCAGTCACGAAATAGTCCAACTTGATGAAGAAACGCATCAACATCCCGTTTCGCCAAGCCCTCTACTCTTTACCGATATACAAAAGGAAAGGAGCGTTGCAAACGTGCACTGTGAAGTCTGTCGCATCGCAAATATTAGCATTGAAATGCCAGAGGGCGGGGCTCACCTCCTCGCAGGTGAGCGTCCGAAGTTCGCGGTGACAGTCCCCAGGCGGCGCCGGTCGGCACTGTCCACCACCCAGATGATGGCGTCGGTGCTCTCGAAGTAGTTGCGCCAGTACCCCCGCAGGGACTTCTGGCCACCCACGTCCCACATGTTTAGCCGGAACCTGCAGCCCCCACATGATACTCCAACGTGTTACCACTTTCTCACTCGAGAAAGATACTTCAACAGTGATCCACCCAAGTCCAACGCGTGATCAACTATGGCATAGGTGTGAACAGGAGAAGCATCAGGCTGGCAACAACGAAGTGACTCGACTTCGTCAGGGCAACTTTCAGCAAGGTCCACACTTGTTGTGCTCGTTTATTTCTTTTCCTAATGGCACATTTCCCTCCTAATCCTTTGGGTGCTGGGAGTTCTTTAGGTGCTGGGCGTTCTTCCGAAGTGCAACAAATTCAATTTCTACCCGCTGCAGTAGTTCAGTGGCTATGGCACTGCACTGCTATGCTCAAGGTTGCAGGTTCAATCCCTGCTGCGGCAGCTGCATTCCGATGGGGACACAATGTAAAATCACTCCTGTACCATTTTCACGTTTGCAAATTACCTCGTGCATGGCCGGGGCTGCGCAGCGGAGGCCAGACGAGCATACTCGCGCAAGGTAACTCGAGAGTTGCCTAGCACGATATCCAGTTACCTTAACTAGGATACTTTTTGATACAGCTTCTTCCATCTTTGCATTCCTGGAGCTAGTTTTTCCCACTGCCCAAGACCAGTCTCTTTTTACTTCCCGTTTGTTGGGGGCAACTAAGCCCGCCGGATTAACACCATCTGCTCCGGAATTCGTAGGAGTTTTTGTCACATGCCGGAGCTTTTCATCACCCTTTCAACCGCCTTCACCATCATTCTCAACCTACAATGTTCCACACCCGTTCAGAAAACTACACGTTCACACCTGTGCAGTTTTCCCAAAGAAAATAGAAATAGAACTGAAGTATAATTTTGCAACAAAAATATTAAAACATGATTTTGTAAATCTTAATAGGAACACCTAATGAGTATTCAAACACAACTGTAACACATCATCAACTTCATAGTGAAGCAGCGCTTGACATGATGCGTTCTGCAGACCTACACTGGTAAAAAAATTATTGTCAATGACTTGGCGTCGAAACTGACCTGATCAGTCCTAAAATACTAACTTCCGTGTTTCTTTTACCAGTGAACTGCACTGTACATAACAATGCAAAAAGGAATGACTTACCCTCGGTTGCCAAGGGTTTTGATGTTGAAGCAAGCGTGGGGGGACACTTCGGACGTGTCCTCGCCGTTTGACCTCTTCAGCAGGTCGTCTTGCCAGCTGTCCAGCCCTCTGGGACGGTCGCGTTAAGGCGCAAAGCTCATTTTGCAGCACCAGTTGCAAGCACACACATTTCAAGAGCATTGCCGTGGTGTGTTTTCAAGAGGTCTCCGAACAGAGAGAACCACAGGACCAGGAGCAATGCAACGTGTTCGCAGTGCTGGTTCCACGGAGTACGAACAAGAAAATGTTATGCAAGCTGCGAGATTTATGAAGCACAGAAACAGTTTAGCAACAAATTTAAGCAAGCACGTCGTGAAATGTGCGATCAGAAAACCTGCTAAATAAAAATAAAATATTAGGATATCATGATCTGATCATGAGTGTTAGGCCGCACTTCTATCGAACATACAGAATGGGCGGTGTAGGGCTGCTGATTGGTTTTGTACTATTGTCGCAGTGCCGCAACTTGCCCACATGTTTTATGAATAGGGAGGCGGGTAAATCCCCAGCGCGTCCGGGCAGCAAACGTTTGTTTTTGAAACGGCCCCCGTGGTGTCGGGTGACGAGCCGCGGCGCGTGTCGGGGGGGGGGGGGGGGGGGGGTGCGGTGCGGAGAACGGATTCGGAGAACTCAGTCTTGCGCGCACTGGGTTGGCATTCCGCCGATGGTCATAATAGGTCAACGCGGACAAACCTCAAGTGGAACGGCTGTACGCAATGTTGTGGCGCCGGCCTCCGAGTCCCCTGCGAGCTAGAGACGGCGCCGAGGTTTATGGCCTAGCAATGTTGACCATGTGTTGTGCATACGCAGCGGGGGTCCACTCCCCTATGCGTCCGGGCGGCAACCACGTGTATCTTGTTTTGAGCGCTGAGAAAAGCCCGCGTGGTGTCGAGTGTCAGCTTCCAGTGCGCGCCATAGAGGCGCAGTGCGCATGCGAGGATCGCGTTCGAAGAATGTCGTCTGGAAAACACCGGGTCCGAATGCCGCCAACGGTCATTATTTTTCCACGCGGAAAAACCTTGAGGGGGGGACTGCGGTACACAGTGTTGTGACACCGTCCCCGTGCCCCCTGCTGGCTAGAAACGCCACCGAGGTTTGAGATGGCCTAGCAATAAATCGTGCGTGCCTGGCGTGTTTGCTGAGCCGTCACTGACCACGTGAAATAGCAGAGGGAAACGGAATTGCGGAAAGAAAGGAAACAGGGTTGTTTTCCAATACATTTACTTTTAATTGTAAGCCCATCCCTTTGGGTTGTGGCTTAACAAACTTTCAGCTCTCATTGGCAACTGCTTCCGTGGGATGGGCCAACGGTCCTACCGCCCTTTTTCTTTGTCTCTTTCACCTATAACAATCGAGACGAGGTGCTTGTTCCTCAGTCTAGGCTGTAATCACTAAACCTGATAGATCAGTAAGACTCCGTACGATGCAACGCTAGTCTGGGCCGTAACCACTTAGTGGTAGAACAGTGAGACTCGGTTGGTCGTATGTAGTGACAGTTGTCCTAGACTCTAACTTAAGAAAAGTCGAAGAGTAAGGTGCTGTTTACTTGCGTGTTTTGCATCAGTGTTGTTTTGCTAACTCTGCATTTGACTGTGTAAATATTTTCGTTGCAATTTATCTTCAAGTTTTGTTGCCTCCAACCTGCCTCCTGCTTCATCAACGCAGATAATCACTTTGAAGAGACTTTCATCGACTTCAAGGACAAAGAACAAACTTAACTATGAGGTGCGCTGTAGTTGAGCACTCCAGATTATTAATTTTGACCACCTGTGGTTCTCAACCGTGTACCTAAATCTAAGTAAACAACGTTTTTGCATTTTGCCCCCAGCTAAATGCGGCAGCCGTGGCTGACACCAAACAGTGTGCAATGCTACCACCGTGGCAGCCTGCAATGATAGCCAATTGGACAACAGCGGTCAAGCTACAAAGTGTAGTCACCAAGCAAAAGGTAATCTTGTGTACATCTGCAAGTGACTATTGGCAAGTTGTGCTGACAGTGCAGATCAATGACAGCCTGTAATTTCTCTCTCTCTCTCGCAAAGCAGCTTGTTGCAGTACTTTCAGCACCAACATCAATGCTCAATGTTGACAGAGTATAAGAGAACAACATCAACTGAAAATTGCAGCAGTTTGTTTCCGATGCTCACAGCTGCGATTACAGATGGACTCATATGGCCCCAACCCTTCGAAGCCTGTAATGATGTGTAAAACTGTCTCACCCTGTCCGGTTATGTGTGGAGCTCATAGATCACTATGAAAGAGCGGTATTCCAGAAGGGTGTGTTGTGTAAAAATGAAATTATGGGGTGTCAGTGAGGTTAAGGGTGCTGAATAATGAAGTACGTTTCGTTCATTTACAAGGAAATTTTTCTGAATTTGAGACACTTGGCAAGCATGGAGCCAAGGCAAGCCAGTGAAAGCCAGTACACTTCTGCGACGTACGGCTTCCTCTCGTGAATGACCCTGTTAGTGCCTATTCAAATGTTACGGTGTCATATATGTGCGGAGGAAAATGCCTTTCATGCACTCGTATCAAGTACTACCGAAGCACCAATCAAGCATCCAAGTTTCAACTCCTTTGTACACAATCCCTCCTTAAGATAAATACGAGATGTGAAACAGGATGAAGTAGTAAAGGCAGCATTTTGCATGCTCTCTACTACTACAGCATGGACCCTTTTATCCATGCTGTGGCAACAGTGCGTTTGTGACAGCCAGTGTGTTCTTGACCCCAGAGAACTTCCAGTCCCTTGTATTTGGCACCAAAGTTTGCCAAGGAAAAATAAGTGTTCTGTCCCGTAGGTAGATCTTGATGTTTCAAAATATAATACAGGTGTAACACAACACACTTTTGATCGCGATTGGCGCCTTTGTGCAAGTTGTGGGAGGCAGCCAATTGCGGTCGAGAATTTCAATTTGGATCAGGCTCAATCGTGATTGAAAGTGGCCATGTGACACCAGCATAAGAACTGTTCTGCAGGTGCCGAGCTTGTATGTGTATGTGGTTTCCTTGTGTTTCTAGCAGCAAATTTCACTTGTGAAACTATGTTTTACCTGCGTAGCAAACCAGTGCCAGCTGGAGTGTTGTACATATTTGCAGCCGACTGCAATTTCTATTGTCCTTGTTATCTGCTGAATTTAGGAGGCTGTTTCAAAGGGCGAAACCGGAATCTTTTGAGGACCTGTATGCGTATACATCAGAAAGGGCTAAAACTGTTGGAAATCACTGACATTCCAATGTATGGCATCAAAAATAATGCACGGTTATTGAAAGTGCAGCAGGCTATGAAGAAAGATGTGAAAGTACTGGAATTCATTTTGCTTTGAAGGCAATATATGCCTACAGTGCCTTAAAAACTAGTGAAACTTCTTTTGCTACGTTAGCAAAGATGTGTCCCGGTGCCATACTCGTTAGCACACACAATGATGAACTACTGCAGAAAGACGGTCAAGAATTACTGCATGCTGCATGCTAGCTTCCACAGTACTCAAATTTACGGCGACAATAGTAAAAAAAAACGAGCATCGTAAGCGCTAATTTTCGGTGAAGGATTTCTACAATAAAACATGGAAATGCTTAACAGAAATAAAAATTCTTAAATTAATTTGTTTAATGCCAAAAGTACGATCTGATTATGAGGTACGTAGTAATTTCGACTGCCTGGAGTTATTTAACGTGTACCTAAATCTAGGCACACGAGTGTTTTTGCGTTTCGACCTCATCAAAATGCGGCAGCCTCGGCCAAGATCAACCTCGCATCCGCAAGCTCATTAGCGCAACACCACTTAACAGAAATAATAAGGATGGTCATCATAAACATGCTAACACCGAATATATCCATATGGCTACACTTGCTGAGACTTCAGTCTCGCAAATAAACGGGATTGGTGCATAGCTGATGCAGGGTTTCCCTGTGCAATGATTTTAGCTCGGTTAGATGTCAGCCCAGTTGCACTCTGCATCACGAGTGATGTCTCGTGAGGTATAAAGGATACAGTATGAGGACTCGAATTTCCTTCTCCTTGCGCTTCAACTTTTTGAGAATGGTGTGCAGTCCCATTGCCGAGGAGTCGCAGGTCGATATCAGTGGGTGCGATGCCGGTACCGTACGTTGGGTACCGACCTGTCAAACGCGGTGAACGAGATGCTAGGTTGCCCACAGCAGTTCTTGCACAACAGGATTACGGGTTCACCAGTTCACCAGGACTGTTCATCGCCGTTTCACAAGGAGCTGCCGCCGAAAGCAACGCTCTGTGAGCAAGGGTAGCACCCGTGGTAGCACGTTACTAGACTAGTTGGTACAGTAACTTCGCGGGCCTGCCGGTTGTACGGCTTTTCCGCTTTCTCGCGAGTCGAACGGCCACTACTTGTAGATCACACAATTACGAGAACAAGCGGCAAGCAAAATTTTCCACTCAAGTGGCGCGTTGAGCACCGTCACCATGGAACGATGGGCGTAAAAACGTGTAAATTTTCGTGGGCGCAAGTGAAGGCGCAAAGACGAAACAAAAACGAAACACAAATTTTAACGTTGTTGGATTGGATTGGATCAAACCAAATGTTTTTGCTGTTGATGATGATAAAATGTTTCTAATGATTTGCCAGATTTGTCTAATAAACAAGTACAAAAGCTTAATTAAAACGATATCAATAAGGCAGTAGCTATAAATAAAATTTTAAATTTGTAAAACTTTGTTGTCGCACATGTTACTTGACTTGGCTTGTCATTGTTGGCGTCACAGCAAAAATGATGCAAACATGTATGAGCGCGCTGTGTGCTTTGAGCACACACGCACGCACTACGCAAGTGTGTGGCGTGCTGTGGATGCCGGTGCAGCGTAGCCGCAACTTTCTCTTTGCAATGACTACTGTGGCTTTCACTGGTTGACACCATACGATCCTACTCGACGACGTGCTGAACGTGACCGGAGCCCTGCGCCGACAGTTGCACTAGTTTCAGGATGAAGTAGGCGAAATATCTCGTGCGATCTTCCTCTGCTGTCGAACCGCGCGGCATTTGACGTGCGGCCTCTTCGGTTGCGAAGTCTTCGTGTTGTGGCTTTGACCGTTGCCTAGTTGAAGTGTTGTTCCCGGTGACCGTCGCCTAATCTTTGCGTCCAGCTTCAGGAACGGGCGACGGAGAGCTCGCTCCGACTCGATGCAATACGCCAATTGCAGGCGACTTCTCCCTCGGTCGGCCGCTGTTCGACGCACTATAGCGACTTGAGGAGATGCGCCCTTCCAGAGCTTTATTACGCGCATAATTGGAACGAATTGGAATTCAGTTACTTTGTATACTTTTAATCGAGCTTTAGTCATTGCACATCGAGCGCTGATAGACGGTCGTTTTCAGATGCATGCTCGTTCGACGTGTTCACTGTAGATTGATCCCAATGAGGATTGAAACCGCATTTGTGACAAGGGCGTTTGCTGTGTCCGTAGTAACGTGAATAATGAGCAGCGTGTGATCTGTTCCTGCTAGGATCGACGTTGATGGCCTGCCGGTGTTTTTCCCCTACGACTACATCTACCCCGAGCAGTATGCCTACATGGTACAACTCAAGCAGTGCCTCGACGCCAAGGTTAGTGCCAGCCTTCGTTGAGCACCAGTTCAGCAGTGTCATGCTGGCCTTGTGAGACTCTCAAGGTTCAAATTACTATAGTGTCAAGGATCTTTATGTTAGCAGTGCGACAGTACATGGAAAGTAAGAGAAGTGACAGTAAAGAGCGCAATGTTGAGGATTCAAGCTTCTCAAGTGCTTTCAGCTTCATGCATGGATACTGCTTACATGCAGCTCAAATGTTGGTGAGAGTATCGTTTAGCAACCGTGCAGGTTTGCTTACCATATTCATAAGTATTGCAGGCTCCCTGTAGCTAAAGATGTACAGACATGACATTTCAGACTCGTCATTTTTTGTTTATTTGAAAGCCCAGAAGCTCTAAACCATGGAACTAGTATTGGAAAGTGCCGGAGTGCCGTAAATAACTTGTGGCAATACTTGTTTTTATCAACCAGTCTCGGTTTTAGTACCCAGAATATGTTGCATCATGATATATAGGCTGAGTTCGTGCGATCGCTGCAGCTGCCACATGTGAGTGCAGCCAGGGGAAACTAGTGCAGCAGTTTTAATGCATAGCATTATAAGGCTAGTTGGTTGAAAAAAATTGTGTGTGAAGCCAGAAAACATCTTTCCCAATAAAGGGTGAGAATGCGCAGTTTAAGTCCATTGTGTGCATGGTTGATAGCTGCCATCTGGAGTACGATGACAAATGACCCCTTGTCTGTGATAACATAGGTGCACTGGGGCAAAAAATTCTATGAGCCCGTCTGCTTTTGCCGTTCCCCACATGTTATACGTAGCAAAAAGGCGTTGAACCTAGGCTAAAAATGCCTAAGCCTATACGAAAAGAGGGATGAAAAGCACTATGGGACGCCCTAGTGAACACCCCATCAGTAAGGATAGACGGTGACTAAAGCAGACCCAAAACGGGAGGATCTGCCACTCGTGCATTAATTACGCATGCATGCGCAGCTATCCTCCCTCCGCTGCCCATGACTGCATTAATGCATTGGTTATGCCGCACCGGGCATTGCACAAACAAATCAAGCGGCACCTCCCATAACGGGAACTGTCGAAGATATGCGTAGCATTATATGGTGGTCGGCGTTGTGCGGAATGTATATATATATATTTTTCGCAGTGTAAATATGGGCATCTCTCTGCTCGCATGCCTCACACATATATAAATAACGTCCCCCATACTACATCAGCATAACCCCCACACACATCATTACCGCGCATACCACATTCCACACTACACCGATTTCCATATAATGCTACACATATCTTGGACAGTTTCCATTCAGGGAGGCTCCACTTAATTTTGTTAACGTTTTTTTTTTATGAGCAATAGCATTACACTTAGCCTCATTGCTACACGATGTCAGCAAATTTCGCTCTGTGTAATGGTGTCATGATAATGTTCAATGGCACCAGGTGGGGCATTTCGAGACTTATCACATTTAAATATCTTGTATAAGGGTTTCCCAACCGCCATACTTGCCAGGTGGCATTCTTTCATGTTGGTAGGGTTTCTACAAATTGAAATAAATGTTTTGGTTTTTCTTTTTGACCTTGAAAAGTTGTTTGAGCTCTATTAGTAGGTTAGCCTTCCACATTAGCCAAAAAGCTACTCTTGCCATTAGAAGTTGCTTGGTAAGCATAAAAAAAAAAAAAAAAAAAAAAACCAGAAACAACGAACTGGTGGCGATGCTGCCTTCAAGATCCCGTGTCAGCTTACCGTGATGTCATGAACTTTGACGATGCCTGCTCAGGCCTAGTGAACTTTTTTATCGGCAAAGATAGACTGCATTGTATTCTAAGAGAGCCCAAAACGGAACGTACCAAGTTTCAAAAGTTTAAATGGCCAAATTGCACTAAAATACTTTTCAGCACAAATTTCAAAAGATTAACTTGACCTTAATTTTCTGTTTCAATAACCCACCAATTGCTGTGAAATAATGGAAATAGAGTTTTTTAAAAATTACGGTATCAATCCTAAGGGCTATTGACAACCTTTACGTGGCTAGCACGAGGTGTGGATGTTATGTATTTAGTTTTTTTTGCACAGTCATTACTATATATGTAGCCGCATGGGCGAAACTAAAAGTCAGTTGATAGTACAGCGACGTCCTTGTCTCTCCCCGAGTCTCTTGTTCATCTGTTTAAGTTTGTCTCGGCTATGAACCAACTAGCTCAGTTAAATAAATACTATTCCATCTTCGGCGTTTCTCTTTAGTGTCACTTCAATATTGCGCGCGAGAGCAGTCTTTAAGCACAGTTGCGTATTGATACCGAAGCAGCTACTGCATGCTTTTGTGTTCAGGAACACCTTACTCCCTCATGCTAAGTGATGGTGAAATGCATGTGAGGACCTGTTGTGCAGTAAGTCACTGTGTGTTTTGCAGGGCCATGGGGTGTTGGAGATGCCATCGGGCACGGGAAAAACGGTCACCCTGCTTGCCCTCATCCTTGCCTACCAGAAGGTCAGTATTGGAGATGGCGCCTTTTGTGTTCACGCGTGGGACAGGCTCGAGCACTCGTGGAACAAGCACGGCTGCGACCCGCTAACAAGCAAGAACCTCGAGTTTGTGCCAGCAGTATGTGGCATCTGTATCTCACAATCAGTGACGTTGAGGTACAGGTGGCATACACTGCCATATTTAGAGATGTCATATCTTTAAAGGTCCTTCGTTTTCAGGTTTTATATTTTTAAAATTGGGTGCTATTTTTAAAGCGGGGAAATACGGGGAGAAATCGGGGGTTTTGTTCTGCAGCTGTCCAGTGCTCGAGTTTTTTCTAGTAATTTTTACAAACAGTTAACACAAGCAATACTGTCCCTTTGGACACAAACGTTCTATTTAAGCCAAATAACTAGCAGGAACATGTAATGACAAAAAAGAGCTGCTCACAAATCATGTGACGAACTCATCTCTACAAATCCTCGTTGTCAGACATTAATAATAATTCAAAAAAGACCACGTCAACAGAGGTGAGTTTGGTAAGACATTTTTAACTTTGTTCTGTGGACTTTTCTTAATTAACCAAGGAAAAAGTACAAAATGTTGTGCTCATGGGGCGTGTTTCGCAGATGTGATGCTTTTTCTTATCTTACATGCTATTGTCGGCATACATGATGATATGCATTGGGAGCATTTCTGTGTCCATCCTAGTGTGCTGGGGGGGTACCTGCCATGCCTTTCATCCTGTGTTACTGGTTCCCAGTATATGCTCCTGCAGTACAATAGTGAAATACCAACCAGACAAATTAACCATCCTTCTCTGAGCATAATGTAGTTGGGTAAGCATCCTCTCAATGTCATAGCTACTGTTCGTAATGCACAGCAAAATTAAGCCTGTGTTAATTCACTTCCCAATGCATTACCGCTGTTTGCATGCAAGTGACATTCGGGAATTGCGACGCAATGCGCCATTGTTGTATTCATCTAAACGCGGCTACTGAAAAAGCAACAAGCTCTTGTTCACTCAAGGCCTGCAGACGCTGAATATGTTATGTTTATATGTGCACATTTTCGCTTGAATGTCAAGTGGAAATGGGGTATAAGGCATATTCACATATTATTACTTTTAATAATATTGTTGCAGGAAGAAAGCAGGCCCACGAGTGTAGAAGGATGTATATTTACAAGCGAAGAAATATGGCGTTCAGGCAACGGCCAGAACTTCGTCTTCCTCTCGTTCGCGTCACGCTTCTTCTTTCCCTTCACCGTAACATCACCCTGCCGGTGGGGTTAGCTCCGTCCCGGTGCAGGTTATGGAGCGTCGCTTAATGGGGAGACATAGGGCTTGAGCCTGGCGACGTGAACAACATCGCTGGTGACGTTGGGAGACACTGAAGGCTGACCGACTGGGGCGATCTCGTATGTCACGTCGGACAGTTGTCGTAAGATCTGGTATGGACCAGAATAACGGGAAAGGAGTTTTTCCGACAAGCCGACTCGACGTGAAGGCGTCCAGAGAAGGACAAGGGAACCAGGGGAAAAATGGTGGTCTCGGTGCCGAAGGTCGTAGCGTCGTTTTTGAGAAGCTTGCGAGACTGTGAGGCGATGATGGGCGACCTCTCGGGCCTGGGCGGCTAAGGCAACAGCATCGCGAGCGTAACCAGTGCTGGGTGATTGTACTGCGGAAGGTAGCAACGTGTCGAAGGGCAAGGTGGGGTCGCGGCCATACAAAAGGTAAAATGGGGAGAATCCGGCAGTATCGTGACGGGACGAGTTGTATGCGAAAGTGATGTACGGTAAAGCGACGTCCCAGTCGCGGTGATCGTCGGAAACGTACAGGGCCAGCATTTCCGTTAGTGTGCGGTTGAGTCGTTCGGTGAGGCCGTTCGTTTGAGGGTGGTATGCGGTAGCGAGCTGGTGTTCTGTAGAACAGGAGCGGAGCACATCATCGACGACCTTCGAGAGAAAGTAGCGGCCACGATCCGTGAGTAACTGGCGAGGGGCGCCGTGGTGCAGGATGACGTCGTATAGTAGGAAGTCGGCGACATCTGTAGCGCAGCTGGTTGGCATCGCTCGTGTAATGGCATATCTCGTGGCATAATCTGTTGCTACAGCAATCCATTTGTTTCCTTTCATAGAAATAGGAAAGGGGCCAAGGAGGTCGAGGCCCACACGGAAGAAGAGCTCTGTAGGGATATCAATTGGTTGAAGCAAACCAGCAGGAGGCATAGCAGGCGTCTTGCGGCGCTGACACAGGTCGCAAGAAGTGACATAACGGCGCACAGAGCGATAAATGCCGGGCCAGAAGAAGCGGCGCCGCAGGCGGTCGTAAGTACGAGTGATGCCCAGATGTCCAGCAGTAGGAGCGTCGTGAAGTTGCTGGAGCACGGCCAGTCGAAGGTGCTTTGGAACGACTAGGAGCAGCTCCGGGCCATCAGGACGAACACTACGACGGTATAAAGTTCCATCGCGCAAGGTGAACATCCGCAGAGACGGGTCATTAGGCGAGGAGCTTAGGCGTTCCATAAGTGTTCGAAGAACAGGATCTTGGCGTTGCTCGTCGCCAATATGGAGAAAGCCGGAGAGAGACGGAATACTGATGTCCGAGTCTGCATCGGTATCGTCCGGTTGATCCACGGGATTGCGGGACAGGCAGTCAGCGTCTTTATGCAGGCGCCCTGACTTATACGTAATAGAAAATGTATATTCTTGTAGACGCAATGCCCAACGTGCAAGTCGTCCAGTTGGGTCCTTCAAAGAGGAGAGCCAGCAGAGAGCGTGATGATCGGTTACGATGCAGAAGCTCCGACCGAAAAGGTACGGCCGAAATTTCGCGACCGCCCATACGAGCGCGAGGCATTCCCTCTCAGTGATGGAGTAATTTTGCTCGGGCGTGGAAAGAAGGCGGCTGGCGTAAGCGATGACACGGTCGTGGCCCTGTTGACGTTGAGCGAGGACAGCGCCGATGCCATAACCACTCGCGTCAGTTCGTACTTCAGTAGGCGCAGAAGGGTCAAAGTGTGACAGAATCGGGGAGGTTGTAAGCCGCTCGATCAGGGTAGAGAAGGCTTGCTCCTGCAGTGGTCCCCAAGAGAAAGAGGCATCTTTCTTAAGAAGGTCAGTGAGAGGGCGAGCGATGTCGGCAAATTGTTTCACAAATCGCCGGAAATAAGAGCATAAGCCCAGAAAACTACGGACATCGTTTGTTGAACAAGGTACAGGAAAATTGCGCACAGCGTGGACTTTCTGTGGATCAGGCTGGATTCCGGCGGCGTTTACGAGATGGCCGAGCATGGTAATTTCACGGCGACCGAAATGGCACTTGGAGGAGTTTAGCTGAAGGCCAGCCCTGCGAAACACGGAGAGTATGGTCGTGAGGCGTCTCAGGTGGCTCTCAAAGGTCGACGAAAACACAATCACATCGTCGAGGTAACAGAGGCATGTAGACCACTTCAAGCCGCGCAGCAGAGAGTCCATCATGCGCTCGAATGTAGCTGGCGCATTGCATAATCCAAAGGGCATGACTTTAAATTGGTACAGACCGTCCGGTGTGACGAAGGCGGTTTTCTTGCGGTCCATCTCGTCGACGCTAATCTGCCAATAGCCGGAGCGGAGGTCAATTGATGAAAAGTATTGGGATCCGTGAAGGCAGTCAAGAGCGTCGTCAATGCGAGGCAGGGGATAAACATCCTTCTTTGTTATCTTGTTGAGGTGACGGTAGTCAACGCAGAAGCGCCACGAGTTGTCTTTTTTCTTTACTAAGACTACCGGTGATGCCCACGGGCTACTGGAAGGTTCAATGATGTCCTTGTCCATCATCTTGTCGACCTCTTTCTGGATTATGGCCCTTTCTGTTGCGGAGACACGATATGGCCGCCTATGAATGGGGCTGGCGTCACCGGTGTTGATGCGATGCGTGACAACAGATGTGTGACCAAGTGGACGGTCGTCCAAATCAAAGATATCCCGATAAGATGACAGGAGGTGACGAGAGCAGCGCTCATAACTGAAAGCTGCGCTCCTGTGTCAACGAGAGATGTGACAGGAACACCATCAACTTCAATGTCCAGTAGGTTTCCACGTGTAGGCAGGGTCAACAGAGGATTTGTGGGCCGGGTCGGAGTTGCAGCTTCACCTCCGGGAGCTGCACCGCCTAGTTTCCCGAAGGGAAGCGACCGGTTGCAGATGGGGACGAAGAGCGGTGAACGAGAGGAGAACGGGACCGACGGCCTTGCGGAGACGGGGAGCGGCTGGATCTTGGTGGAGCACTGTCGGCGTTGATGTTCCGAGGCGGTGGGTAGGGCGAGAAAGTGCGATTGTCTTGGACTTGGCGGTAGTGACTCGGAGACGACCACCGAGGAGACGACGACCAGCGATTACGGCAATGACGGGCGATGTGTCCAATACCGGAACAATTAAAACAGATGGCTCTGTCATCCGGTGTGCGCCAGTCAGCGGGGTTGCGGCGGAGTGGTGGGAAGCTTTGCGTCTGGGAGCGAGCGGCCGGAGAAATCTGGTAGGTGTTCGTATGGCGGACCGAGCAGAGAGATGGAATGCCCAAACTCGCTATTTCTTCCCGAACGACCGCTTGTATAAGCGAGATAGCGGGCACACTTTCCCGACAGTCGGAACGAATTGGAGCCGGAGCCATGGCCTCAAGCTCGCGGCGAACGATACGCGTTAGATCTTCTGATCCTGTCGGCTGAACGAACCGCGGCGGGTCTGCGCACGAAGATGTCGCGGCGGTATTGGGCAGCCTGTCGAAATGTTGAGGGACGCGGCGGCCTTTCGCCTGTTCGAAGCGCCGGCACTCCTTTATAATTGCATCCACAGTGGCACAATCCTTACACATCAGGAGATTGAAGGCGTCGTCTGCAATACCTTTTAGTATGTGACCAATCTTGTCCGCCTCGGTCATGGTGTTATCAGCCTTGCGGCAGAGAGCCAGCACATCCTGTATGTACACGACATAGGATTCTGTGGACGTCTGAGCGCGGCATGCAAGTTCTTTTTTGCTGCCAACTGACGACCGACAGGTCTGCCAAACAGGTCACGCATTTTTTCTTTGCAGACATCCCAGCTTGTTAGGTCAGCTTCATGCGTATCGTACCATTGCTTCGCAGTTCCTTTCAGATAAAACATGAGGTTTGCTAGCATCATTGTTGGACCCCACCTGTTGTTGTCGCACACTCGTTCGTACATCGCAAGCCAGTCCTCGACGTCGGTGTTGTCCGTGCCACAAAATGTCCCCGGGTCCCGCAGATGAGTGAGGATGACCGTTGGCGTGGACGGCTGAGGCGTTGTCGGTTGTGTCGGTTGATCTGCCATTGTGGCGGCAGGTAGATGACGTCCACTGCGAAGTTCCGTGATTGTACCCAGCACCTCCACCAAAATGTTGCAGGAAGAAAGCAGGCCCACGAGTGTAGAAGGATGTATATTTACAAGCGAAGAAATATGGCGTTCAGGCAACGGCCAGAAACTTCGTCTTCCTCTCGTTCGCGTCATGCTTCTTCTTTCCCTTCACCGTAACAATATTATATATTGTTACGGAGCAGAGAGGCATAGTGTGACTGTGAACAAGGACAATGATTTGGCGAAGAGAGTGTGCAGCTGCTTTGGGCAACCATCTTGGGTATCCAGCATTGCTGCAATTTGTAAATACGTGTAAATACACCTTCGCTTGACTAGTTCTCCCCGTGGCAATATCTTGACCACTCACTCAGAAAAGGTGGTCAGCGTTCATTAGTTGTGTAACACCTGGATTTATAATTATCCTTTACGAAAGGGCAGACTTTGGGGACAAATTGGGTTTAACCTGATTTCATAAATTTTGGGGGGGTGCAAAAATTGGCATTTATTGGGTTTTACTCGAAAACGAAGGACCCTGCATATATTTCTGACACATTGCTTTGACCCTCTGTGGTGGCCCAATCGCTGTGGCACTGCATTGCACGTTCAATCCTGACCACGGCGACTGCATTAAGATGGTGGCGAAAGAAAAAAAAACATTTGTGTACGAAGATTTAGGTCCACAACCCCAGGTAGCCAAATGAAACCCTCTGCAGCATGCCTCATAATCAGATCATGGTTTTGGTACATGAAATTCTCAGAATTAAATTACTGTATTTATTCGATTCCAATGCGCCCTCGATTGTAACGCGCACCAGTTTTCCGTGCCCCCCCCCCCCCCCCCCCGAAAAAGAAAGTCCTTTACAGGGGGTACCACGGAAATACCCAACTTTCTCTCATTTGGAAAAACCAAGATTACTCCTGGCGCACTGAAGTTGCGATGAATAAAACAAGTCGCAGTTTCGCCTGAAAGGCGAAGCATCGATTGCGACAGCAAATTAGTAGACCACTATATGAAGTAAGGATAGTAGTTTTATCGGCCGTATAAACTTGCAAACATTCGCTTACTAAATAAATTAACAAGCACGGTGTCACCCGTGAACAAGTAAATACAGTAAAAGCTCGATGATACGATCACGGCTAATACGAATTTCCGGATGATACGAATTTTTCTGTGGTCCCGGCCGAGCCCCATTACTTTGCAACGTGCTAGAGAACGGTTGTTACGAATCGATTTTCAGCCTGCGTCGGTTGATACGAATAAACGCTGCCCCACCGACGGCCGCGAAAGAGAACAGCGCGCAGTCACGCGCTTTCTCTCCTTCTCTTTTGGTGCGGAGGCGCAGGCGCCGGACAGCGCGGACTCCGCGACTGGGCGCGAAGAGTTTGAAGCAATGGCGCTTCAAGAAATAAATGCTTTTTACGTACATGTGCCTGAGTGAGTTCACCTCTGACTCTTTAATTTAGCTACAGTCGAATCTCGTTAATTCGAACACGCTTATTTCGAACTTTCCGCGTACCCACAATGCTCTTAGCAGCGTGCCAAATAACGCGGCGGCGCCTCCGACCGGCATTGCTCCGAGACCGCTATAAAGCAAAAGCTCAGGAGAGACCCCTCAATGCCGCGCGCGAAGGAACGGGGGAAAAAAAAAAAAGAACCCGCTGCGGAAATTTCCCCCTCTCTCAAATTGCAAGGTCGCCGTTTCTGCATCGCCCCGGAACAAGCGTGTACGTGCCGACTAGAGTGTTCTAGACAATCGTATTATAGCACACACTAGTGCCGAAGTCTCAGCCACGCGAATAAAATGGCAGTGAACCCTTCTCCTCTATTTTCTAGTCACATGTTGACCTTGCACGCTGCGGCAGCAGCGCAGAGGGAAGCAGCGGCGGAGGCACAGTCGGGCGAACGAAACTGCCACGCCCGCAAACGCTCGCTTCCCGATAATGGCAGAAAACGAAACTTCAGGGGGCGGCTAAAATAAGCTGGCGCCAGCACGGCGGCGGGCGCGCACGGAGATGTGCGCACGGAGTCGAAGGTGAGAGAGCTACGAGGGAGTTGACAGGGAGGGCGAGGGGAGCCACCGAAGCGGCGGAGTTGACTCGTCCGCTTCCCTGCCGCCCTCCTCCCTCACCTTCGACAGTCTCCGCGCGCACCCGTGTGCCGGCGCCGCCCGCTCGCTCCCTGAAGCTTCGTTTTCTGTCGTTATCGGGAAGCGACCGTTAGCCGGCGTGGGCAGTTTCGTGGCCCGCGCTTGCTATGCGCTTGCGCGCCGCGATATTTCACGACTCGCACCGTTCGTGCATCGTGCTATGGTGCACGAATACTTCAAAAATACGTCCTTTTAATTCGAACAAATTTTCGGGCCCCTTCGAGTTCGAATTATCGAGATGCGACAGTAGTTTTAATTGTTTCGATGATACGAATTTCGGCTAATACAAATATTTTTCGTGACCCCGTGAGATTCGTATCATCGAGCTTTTACTGTATAAACACTTATCGCTTGTTGACCGCTGAAACTCACTGTCAAAACGCTGGTGAGACGAAGCGCGGCGAGCGAATTGATCTTCGTGCTAGCATGTCTCTCGTTTCAATGCGACCCGGCGAAAACACAGCGCGCGGTAGACTCCTCACATCGCATTTAGCTTTCAAGATAGGGCTGAGACGATCATATCGCTGAAGTGGATCGGTGCAAAATACGTGCCGCTTCGGTGCACTGAAACCCTTCCGCGTTGCTTTGCTGGCAAAAATCCTCTCCTTCTGTTTGCGCCAGTCCCGTGCGGACGCAAGTTTCGGATTCTCCGAACGCCCGTGATGAGGCCCGATTTCCGTCCTGTCTCCACACACATCATCACTTTCCTTTTAAATGCGGCATCATGATGAACTCGGCACTTTATGGTGATATAACAGACGCAGAAAATGGGGAGACAGACGGTAGACCATGGAGGCAGGAAACCCAGGAGAGGCCCCGGCCAGCACGGACGTATTGGAGGAAGAAGTGGTGGAGGTCACATGCTGTTTTTGACAAAGGAGCACTGGGACGGGTACTCCAAACGTAAACATTGCCTTAGCAACCGCGCTCCTGAAACTCTCACTGCTGCTCTCGGCCTCTGAAAAGTGAGATAAGATTTTTTCCGTCGGTGTCTTTCTTGCAGCACATTTGTTCACGAGAAAAACTGACTTTGGGGTGTGGTGTTTAAGCTTCAAAGTTGTGTTTTGGGTCTGTGAGTGTGAGTGTCAACCAGCAACAGATACACTCAAGCAATCATAGTGCGGGTCTTCGTCGTCGTCTTCAACGTGCCACGGAAAAACACAGTAGCACGTCTGCTTCACTAAAACTGCTACAGAAGTTTCCTAGGCTTTCTTCTGACACGCGTCGGCAGCACAAACGTCTGGCGGCTCGTAACAATGCAAGTTCAAAGTTCGTGCCCATCTGCTCCGGCCAGCTGCAGCACCCCTGGTTGGAGGCACAAAGGAAGATGTCACACCAACATGGCTGCACTTCCAGCTTCAAAAAACTGACGTCAGGGCCTGTCCTGGGGCGGGTATTCTGTAAGAGTCTACCTAGTGGACTGTCCATTTCGGCTGTTGCTGATTGGCTGCTGCTTGACGTGCAGGAAGGAGACTGGCTGGCACCTTCCTGCACGTCAAGCAGCAGCGAATCAGCGACAGCCGAAATGGACAGTCCACTAGGTAGACTCTTACAGAATACCCGCCCCTGTTTTGTTTCTTTCCTCCATGCAGTAGACTAATGCCTAAGCACGTGTACTGCAGCACATGGAGGAAGCTATGGCAGCTAGGCTCGAAGTGCGTGCGAGGCGGCCATTTTGAAATGCCAACGGCTATATGGTAATACAGATTTAGGGTCGTACTCAATTCTAACGTGCACGCAATTTCTGGACCTGTTTTATCGGAAAAAAATTGTGCGTTAGATTTGAGTAAATACGGTAATTGAATTACTATTGCTATGGCATGCATCTGTACCTAATCATCAGTGATATTGCAGAACAGAGGCCATGCTATTGTTTGGTGTTGTACAGTAGCATTGGTGTCGTTTTTGAGGGCAAAATGAAAAAAAAAAAAATGCAATGCAGAGTGTTAATACTATACTCTTCGGTAGGTAGTACATGGTTTGTTGTTATTGTTACAGTTACACGAGAGTTCCTAACAGGTACGTCCTGAAAACATTGAATTGAGGACGTAAAGTGCAGGACTTGGTATTTTGCATAAATGTATTCATTGGTACTTTAAATTATTGATTTCAGTTCGCACTGTGTGTTTTTGTTTACCGGAAATGCGATTTCGTCAGAATTGTGTGTTTAGAGATCACAATGTGTTAGTGATTTGTGATACGAGTCCCATATTTCGATTGCAATGTTTATTTAACACCATGATAATGACATTGCTGACTTTCTTTATATATGATACAATTTGTGTTTAAGAATGGTATAGAATTACTTCTGTAAGGTATGTGTATTTTGTTCTTTTTCTTTGTGTCTTTTTATCCTATGCACGAAATCAGAAGGCATGTATGCTGTTTTGTGGCACATTAATGAACAATTCATTTTATTGACTCCGTTTAGTGTGTCATACGTAGGTCTTGACGAGGCCGTTTTGGCTGACAATTTACTATTGTGTGCACATGCGGATGGTGCACCACCATGTAGCATTTACTTGAGAGAGAGAGTGGATTTTGTAGTGGCATCCACATAAGTGCGATCGTCAATGGCTGACTGTACTGTTTCATACTTGGGGTGCAACACTATCAAAGCTACAAAAGAAGTTCGGCCATCATAGTGTATCACTCCACATGTTTTGTGGTCAAGTGGTTTAGTCATCCAGGGTCGACACCATTCTTGAGGGACAGCTGAAAATTTGCCTCATGCAAACTTCTCAGGGTGGCTTTTAAGCAACGTAGAAGATATTTGAGAGTAAATGCGATCTTGCGCCAAGAGGGTACCTATTATCCAGGCTGTCCTTCACTGCGAACCTGTCACGAAGGGCTGAAAGTGAAAAATGGAACACAATGAAAAGCAAGATGATCTAAAACAATGCATTGTTTAGATAGTATAGCACAGTTCGGTCATTTTTAAGGATTAAAACTTTTTTTTTATTTATTACTGAGCCTAAATAAATAACAGTTTCACGTAATTGCTGTTGGCAAAATATTTTTGCAACTAGTTCGGAAATATTTTTTTTGGTGCCAACGCAGCGTTGCATGTGATTCCGCAGCGTTGCACGTGATTTATGTAACTGAGTATAGTGCTTTGAGTATTACATGGTCTAAGAACAGTGCCTTTGAGAAGCAGTGATAAAAAGGCAGTGGTCCCAAGGTCTTGGGCTCCTCTGTTTGTTTGCAAGCTCGTCTGCACGCTCCACAGTTTAATGGCAGGAACGGCATGGGAGCTAAGGATTTCCTGTGCAATCAGGCATAGAAGGGAAAAAAATGATACGTGAAATGTTGAGAGACAAGAAGGGCAGTGGTAATCTTTGGATTTGAGGGGCAACAGGGGTAGCCAGTATTCTAGTAAAGATTCACGGGAAGAAATGATGTTGGGCAAGCCATGTAAGGGGTAGGGCTGACAGCTGCTGGTCTATTAAGAGTTACAAAAGCGGGTGCCAAGGGAAGGCAAGCACAGTTATGGACGGCAATGAACCATGTGTTGCGATGAAATTGGGAAATTTGCAAGCATAGGTTGGAGTCAGTGCACGGAAGACAGGGATAATGGGAGATCGCCTGGACAGGCCTTCATCCTGCCATAAGATGTTGATAATTACTTTGACATAGTGAGCCATTGTGCACGCAATATATTGGGATGGCTCCATTCTTGGCGCAGGTAGTTTGAGTTGATGTAATGGCCCACTAAATTGGGCATCTTAAAGCCACAGTAGGGGCCTGAAATCAATGCTGGTGTCACACGTGCACTTTCAACCCTGATCAGCCCCTATTGGAGTTCAATTTCTTCATTGCCATTGGCTTCTTTGCCCAAGCTGCACAAGTGAGCAATCACAATTCAAGAATTTAATCCCAGTCGGGCGTGATCGTGATTGAGAGTGCCCCGGGGCATAAATCGAATGAGCACAAGTTGTGTTCGTACGGTCCCAATGTGCTTCGTTTGTTTTTCTTTATGCTTGCTTTCCAGGCCTTTCCTGCCATGATATCAAAGCTGCTGTATTGCTCACGGACAATGCCTGAGATAGAAAAGGTGCGATGTACTGTTTTTTCAGCCATTTACAACGTTTGAGTCATGTGCTGTGCATTTTGATGAGTCTTCGTAGCGTCGTTCAAACTGAGCAGTGAAGGAAGAAGTAGACAGTGTAATTACACCTCTTTTGTAGAGAGTGACAACCTAAGAATTCGACAGAAGCTTTACCCCCAAACTTCTCTGCACCTGCTCTTGTTCCCTTTGCATCCCAAAGCTAAAAAACACTGATATTGAAATACGTTTGTCTCCACTGTGATGTCATGCAAGTGAGCGGATGTAACTGGCTGGTGCATCTACAGTGGAATCTCGATACGATTCTGCATAATATGTTTTTCGGGATAATAAGTTTTTTGTTCATTTCCCAGCCAGTGTCTTAAAGGAGCAATGTATTTCGGGTAATACGATTTTTGGATGATACGTTTTATTTTTCGGTTCCCGTGAAGATCGTATCAACAAGATTCCACTGTGTGCAAATTCTCTTAGTTGGACAGCAGTTTATCTGCCACAGCATTCTTAGATTGTCACCAATTATTGTTTATTTCTCAATCGACTTAAAGAAAGAAGAAGGCTAGTGCTTTTCGAATCCATAGCTAATGGTTTGATCAAGACATGGGCAACCTCTCTAGCTGTGGCAACTTATATAACAAAATTTGTAATAATGTTATAAAAAGATTACATCAATGATGATAGTAGACCAAGGGGGAAAAAGGTTACTGGAGTTCAGGAATAATCTGCGCTGCTTGCCAGTGAGAACCGGTGTTTGTGGATCGTGCTCTCGGCCCCTACCACGTTGCGCCTTCTGCAGGTGGTGGAGGAGCTTCGTCGTCTGCTCGAGCACTACAAGCAAGAGACCGGGGAGGAGATGTCTCTGCTGGGCCTGTGCCTCACTTCTCGCAAGAACCTCTGCATACACCCACAGGTGGGTAGTAACACCTCACCTGCTGTGCACAAAAGTATTGTATTATGTGAAGGTTCAGTAGAAAGCTTGCAAGTATACAAGCTCAGAGGTAAACTGTTGATACGACCGAATATTAGAAAGAAAATGTACACATCGTATTTTGCCCCTGTGGTAGCCCTTAAGCAAATTCTACAGTGCACGGTTGACTTTCCATAATTTGGCCCACATTAAATTTTTGTGCATTGAAAAGTCTCAGAAGGTGGGCATACGATATGAACACTTTGCCTCGTTATAACACATGGTAATTTGAACCTTTCTGTGTGCGTTTTTCCAGGGTTAAAGTAAGTTGTAAGTAAAGTTGGCTGTCTAGGGTTTGTTGTTTCTTTATTAAGCACATTTTTCAACATTTTGTCCATTTATCTTTCAGGTCTGTGTGATCATATGGATTTTATTGCATTACTGTTATTGCGTTAGTTGGACAGTGACAACCAAAATTTTATAGTCATCAAATGGTCTTTTGTTTTGCTTTTCAGGTTTCACCTGTGTGAACCGCGGCGCAAGTATCTTTAAACCGAATCTCTGCAATTTTTGTTCTCACCAATGCCCTGAGTACTTGCTCTGAAATGCGACCAACACAGAAAAAAAGAAGAGTTGCCTTTTTTTTGTGTGTTAGTCGTTGTCATAATATCTGTCAACGTGACAAAGCATTGTTTCCGATCACTCCCCTTAGCGTTGTTTCCATGCTTTGTTCCGATACGTCTCTGGGAGGCGTAGTCTTGTTTGTTGAAGCTGCAAGTTAATATTTGAAATGCAAGGATGAGCAGCCTTACTACAGTCAGGCTTCATTATAGCGAAGTTGCATCTGACACAAAAGATACCTTTGTTATATCTAATATTTCTTATAAGTATACTGTATTCTTGCATATATATCCTGGACCAAAAATTTCAACAGTTAAGTCAGTGCGTGGGTTATTTGCAAATTTCGCCTTGAGGTGTGGCCTTCACGGCAGCATGAATTTTGATTGAAGGTGTGGCTACGCACCCAAGGTGGGGCTTCAGCAGCGAACACTGCTTTGCCGTGAAGTCGCACCTCAAGGCAAAGTTCTCCACCTTCCAAAGTCTCGTTATCACCCTCTCCACACCCTGCTTGTTGATGTTCCCGTCTCCTCTTTTTCATGGTTACTCATTCTCCTCCTCTTTTCGGGTTGCTATTTTGTGTTTTGGCTGTGTTAGTAGTTGGTGAATAGCTGCGACAATGAGCTGCACTCGAAGGCAGCCCTTTGGGGTGCTTCAGAAGCTGAAGATCATCAGCGTGAATGCATAAAAATTACGGTATATGCATGTATCCATTACAGGCCAATATCAGCGAGAAAAGTTATTGATTTATTTCATTATGTAAAGGTTTCAGTGCACTCGGTGTACGAGCAGGCAGACTTGAGTGAAATGCTCTGTGGCAATGTCGGAGCAGAAAGGCGTACTTACCAGGCACGTGAGAGCGGCAATGTACCTGCCACAGTGGCGCTCAATGTATATGGCATGCTGGTGCCTGAGCACAAGGTTGCAGGATTAATACCTGGCCATGGTAGCCACATTGCGATGCAAAAATGCTCGTGTAGTTAAATTTAAGCGTATGTCTCGAGAGCTCGGAGACAACATGGCATGTTGCACTGCGTTTTTCATGTTCCTTCACTTTGCCTGTGTCCTTAGCGCTTTTCCCACCCGAATGTGAACATCAACTAGCTCATGTTTTCACGTGAATAGAAATTAAAGTTAGTTTCATGTACGGCTTTGTGATGAGGATGGATACACTGCCGTGAAGCTGTATCCCATTTCAGTGGAAGCGAGAAAGAAAGCAACAGTGAAGGTGACGACGACTGAACTAGAAAGCAGCAACATAACGTTTTTTTCTGCACTGACGACTGTGTAGGTCACTTTTATAATAACTGGAACGTTGCCTTGAAGTCATAGTTGAAAGCTGGATTGCCATAAGGAGGCTAAATTTCGGATTGGTGAGGGTTAGAGGTTAGGTTAGGTATGCTGTGCTTCATGTACATGTTAAGGAAACCCATGTGGTCGAAATTAATCTGCAACCACCTAATCATTGTCTCCTTAAGATTTCACTGTGTAGGTTCGGGGTTGTTAAACGCTGTAGTTTTAAGCTTTCATTTTTAATGTGAGGGTTTACAGTGTTACTAGATTGCAGCTGGCATGTTGCAGGTGAGTCTGGAGCGGGACGGCCGGGTAGTGGACGGCCGGTGCTTCAGCTTGACGGCCTCGTATCGGCGGGCTCAGGCCACGGATCCAGCCACTCAGTGCTGTTCCTTCTTTGAGGTGAGTGCGACCTGGAGTGGTCTTCTGCGGCAAGACTGATCGCCCGAGTTACCGGCATTTTTATTCTAACAAATTTAAATGAAGACATTGTGCTTACCGTGCCTTAGTGCTCAGTCAAATTTGGAACAATATATCATTTTTTTGTTCGTAATGTACTGTCATGTAAATGACATCTATGCTTCTTTGGTTCATTCGTAAGAAAAAAAGAGAGAAATTATAATCATGTGCACACCACCCTTTTGAAAAACTGAACTGAAATAAAAATCACGGGCCACTGCAACACTGCGGAAAAATGAGTTGTTTAAACATGGCAGTGCAAAGGACTTGAGCACATGAATGTAAACACTTGCAAAAACCAGACACACACATTGTGACGTGCAAGAGAGACTACAAAGGCTGATCATCTGTCTTGTAGTGCATATGAAAAATTGACATGTACAGTCGTAAGTAAAAGTCTGGAGACCACGTGCTGCGAAAATAATTTTTTTTTTTTTTTTGCAGTCTAGGCATGCAGGCTGTAATTAAGTGGTGCAGCCTATGTGTGCCTGTTTCTTCGACCAATGTGATGCACCAGTACAATGTGCAGGCCACACAGCTGTGCTAGAAGAAACTCAACCTTTTCTGCCGAAGCAGTGGTCATTTTGCTCCCGTCTGTACATCTGTAACATGACTTGGGCACGGGGCAGTCACTTCGTCAGGCTGCTCACTGCTGTAGATTTTTCAGGGCTGCTACTTCATTTCATACAAAACAAAATGGAGGAATCGAATTGATGCATTGGACTGGGGAGTGAATCAAGAGAAAGAAATTAAGTTGGGCAGGCCTATAATGCGTAGGGTAGATGACCGGTGGACCATTAAAATTACAGAATGGGTGCCCAGGGAAGGGAAGTTCAGTCAAGGATGGCAGAGAACCAGGTGATGTGAGGAAATGAGGAAATTGGTGGGCATAACATGGACATTAGCTGGCATAAAACAGGAGTCATTGGAGATTGCTAGGAGATCCATTTATCCTGCAGTGGTCTTAAAGGCACCAGGCTTTCCCTTTCCTGCTCATCATATTGACGTGTCATCACCACCAATGCTTTGTTTCTAGCAGGAACACCCCGGCATCATATTACAGTAAAACCTCATTAATTCCGATTTCACGGGGCCGCGAAAAATCTCCAAAGTAACTGAATTTCAAATGCTTAACACATCAACATGATTTTATTTATCGAATGAGTATGCAAATCCTGTTTCTACTTTGCACAAAAGCAGTTCGGAAGCTGTAATTATTGTCATCTCGTGACTGATTAGTGGTCACAGTGGCGAAGGCCTCGCGGCTTCCTTCGCATGGCGGCCATGGCGGAAAACCCGCGTCTCCATCCGGGACATGCTTTTCGCTACCGCACGCATATCCCAATTATTTTTTCACCAGTGAGCTGGTCGGCAACAGATTGTCCGTCTATCATGATGTAGCCGGCAGATTCGATGTCAGCGTGTGGGCTGCAGTATCACTTACGCATTACATCGAGTCAAAACGAAACTATTGGTCGCCATGTCCACTGCTAATAAAACTGTGGTTGCTATCGATGCAATCGTGGACGGATGGATGGCGACCACGCACTTCTGAAGGCATGCAGCCAATGTGCACTGAGTCAAAATGAAACTGCTGTTCACCGCATCTGCTGCGGACAAAACGGTCATCGCTATCGATGCCACAATCACGAATGCTGACAATGCAGTTCTGAAAGCAGGCAGTCAATGCGCTTTCAACAACAACGAAACTGCTGCCTGCTGCAACTGCTGTGGACGATACCATGGTTGCGATTGGCGTGATCGCGGATGGTGACTACGTGGTTCTGAGAGGCACGCGGCCAACACATGCACCGAATCAAAACAAAACTACTGTTAACTGCAACTGCTGCGTATGGAACCGCAGTCGCTATTGGCACGATCATGGATGTCAAGTACACATTTCTAAAGGTATGTGCCCAATGTGGTGTCGGGAGCAGCGGCATACGCAAGAATAAGGGCTATAAAGACAAATAAACAGGAAGTGTTCCGGAGTTCCTGTCATTTTTGCTGATGAATGGCAATGTGGACTCAGTCGCTTCGTTTCGGTTGGATGCTAGCACCGCTATTGCTCTTTTACGTCGAGCATTTACAGTGCTCCGAGCTCGCCGCGCTTCGAGGTTTGTCCGAATTAATGAGAGTTTGATGCCATTAAATACCGCATACACCTGCTGGGACCAGTGGAGGAGTCAGAATTCTCCTATTTTCCGAATTAACGGGGATTGAATTAACAAGGTTTTACTCCAACAGACACCTGGCAACCTAATGCTCAAACGTCTAGCAGAACAAGTTCACTGTTCAGGAGGGCCAACGAGGGCTGGTTCACGCACATACTGCGACTTTATAGAAAACATAAAATGCCTCCATTAATACTCTTGCTATTGCATCTTTGTAACGAAACAGCACTTGCTTTCGCTTGAGCTCCGATTGAAAAAACATCAGTTGCTAGTCAGTGCGCAGTCCTGTCGTTTTTGTCTTTCCGGTGTCTTCGGCTATTGGAGTACTAGCGTATGAATACCGACTAGCCCAATTTACTGTTGATCTTGTCGTCCTGTCTGTGCAGAACTTTGACGCCCAGGGCCGAGACGTTCCTCTTCCCACTGGCATCTACAGTGTGGTGAGTTCACTGTCGGCACTTTGCTTGAATGCGGACATTTCTTCTGTACCCTGTACTGTCAGCCAAGCGAGAAAGGGCTGTGTGGACTTTTGTTGACATATTGCATTGAGGACGGCAACCATGTTTTAAATGCCAGCTGCAGCGAAATTTCGAACCACGTGAGAAAACGTAACCTGACCCATTGGCTGTGGCCTGCAGCGCATGCACGCGGACTTTCTGTACCGCGTGTTTTTTCACCAAAAGCAGTTGTAAGCTGTACACTCATTTTTCTGTGCGGCACCAGTGCTTAGGTCATGTATTTGGTGGGAAAATCGTAAACACATTTATTTACATTTGAGAATCATTCAGACTTTGCTGTGTGCAGTTCTTGAAGTCACAAGCGTTTCATTTTGTGATAAAGTTCGAAGCACTCCGGCAGGGGTCGTCGTCCTCTGGTGGATCCAAGTCCCACCTACCATCAGGTTCACTTTCTTCAGAAGAAGAAGGCTCAGAGAAAGTGCTGTCGTCACAAGTCTTGTCGTCACT
The DNA here is from genome assembly GCF_013339745.2 of Dermacentor silvarum. NCBI lineage: Eukaryota > Metazoa > Arthropoda > Arachnida > Ixodida > Ixodidae > Dermacentor > Dermacentor silvarum. The sequence goes on from NC_051160.1 coordinate 129,808,475, forward strand.
GTCGCTATTAAAGAGAATATCCAGTATCTCACTCTAGGAGGGAGCACGCTGGCTACCAGATCAAGAACAACCAAAAACTTACAAAATTGTCTTCAGATAACTATTGCAGTGTATCGGTAACCTACCTAACCATGTTCAGATAAACAGGCAAGTGCTGCCATCGATCAGTAGCTTCGAGAAGTACAAAATACGGCTGCCCGGCACACAGATTAACACAGTGGAGCTATAAGAGGAACTTCCGTGCTGAATGTTATGTCTGAATTTCAAGTGAAAGCATCATGTAAAGGTAAAAAGATATTGCCGTTTTTCATATGGAAACTGGGATAAAAAAAAAAGTGCTTCCATTATCGTTGGCTGGAAGTCGTGCATTACCTGGAACGCGCAGCTCCTCGGCGTGACCTCCCAGATTAGGCGTTGGCCTAGTCTCGTGCTGGAATCATAGCCACTAACCACCAAATGCACGCGTCATCTGCTTAGTGGCTATATAGAAACTGCTAATAAGAAAATGATACAATTACCAGTCCGTCGGCTTTGGCAAAATTGCTTCAGTGGTATGTACTATACTCGTCTATAACCAACTTAGCCGAAGGGAAATTTCATTGCAGTAGGCTGCTCGGAAAGCTGAAAATGGCGTGCTGCTTGCTACTGTGCCTGACTTGTGTGGTCTTGACTGTGGCTCTGTTTGCGATCTTGATTCTCTTTGCGTATTTGTGCAGGATGACCTGAAAGAGTATGGCCGGCAACACCAACTGTGTCCTTACTTCGTGGCACGACAAGCCGTGAGCCCTTTTTTTTTCTTGCCGATTCTTGATTGTGTACCATACCTTGCTGCATATAAGTAAACACCGAATAAATTAGTCAAATCTCGTATCCCTTGTGTTGCTCTGGGCCGTTGAACCCTGTTGATCAGTCACTGAGTCAGCCTGTTAGTTACAGCGACTCGCCGTTGCAGGTAGCTTTTTGGCTATCGTGTTGTGTTGCTGAGCTCAAGGTCGCGGATTCGATGTCGGCTACAGATTCCGAGATTTTGTGAAATGCAAAAACCCCCGGGTGATTAGATTTAGGTGCATGTTCCCCCCGCATGGACAAAATTAATCCGGAGTCCCACATTTTGACATGCCTCGTAATCAGATTGTGGTTTTAGAGCATAAAATCCCAGAATCCCGACTAAGGAGCTTTCTGTACTCGCCGACAACGGTGTGTGATAATGAAATGAAAGCTACGGAGCTTCTGCGTATCCGTTCTGCTAAGTAGCCCGGCATAGCTTGACAGTGATTTTAGTTCTTTGGAACAGGTACTGATTCAGTATAGCTTCCACACATGTGAAGGTTTCGCATTTGCCCCAACGCAGAAGAGGACAGCTTAAAATCAAGTCAAAATTAACACCGAGTGGTGTTTTTTTTTTCTTATTTTGGTGTTCTAAAAATGTGTTTATTTTTTCCTTTCCCTAGCCTAAACAAATGTGAATGACACTTTCGAGTGACTTTTTTTTCAAGTGCGCCCTTACTTGCACATGCTTTGCATCGGTAGCTTTCGCTCCATAGCCGCAGAAGTTGTCCACATGTATAGCATGGGCAAAGACTGACTGACCCCTATCTCTTCTCCCACTGACATTAAGAAATGTATGTCCTGCCAAGGGTCCTGGAAGTCAATACGTTTTGCTGTAACAGCACTGAGTACTGTGTCACATGATGAGGCACAGTCTTAGAATGTGTTTTACGTGCAATGGCTGCTTATACCAGGTGCGCGAAATATTTGAGAACGCTATTTCTTATCGCCATAGACACCAGCAGGCTCATCATATCTATCTAGGCGTGCGACATCTTGTTGGTTGGCCCCTTATGATTCATACTGTGCAGTTTGTTCTAAGATGGAAGCATACAGGTTGAGCAGGAAATGAATCGCCATGCAGTCCTCGTTGCCCTGGCCGCACACCACAACGACTCCGAAATTGCCACCTTTCTGAACGTAGTGAAGTCATTCGTTTACAAGGTGCGGACAGAACTGATGTGTTCTGGCGGTGACGTGGCATCTGTGGTGACAACGAAAAAGCACTGTCAGCGGTCAGACGTCGTCAGAACCCCTGATTTTTCTCCCGCGGCTGCAAGCCATTGTGAGTGACGACCCAGAGAAGTCAATGTGGGCCAAAGAGCTCCGAGTCACAGAGTCGTCTGTCAGGCTCGCTGTGCACGAGGATTGGAGGTACCATTCCTACGTCATGAGGAGGGGGCAATTCATGTCCGATAAAACTTGGGAGACTTCCTTTAAATATCTTGGATTCAGCTAAACAGTAACCTTTCGTGGCATGCGCACATTGAACACATCACTAACAATGCATACAGATCTCTTGGTTACATTCGCAGGAATTTTTCTAAAGCCCCAACCCATTTGAGGTTACTGCTCTACAAAACACTAATTAGACCGAAGCTAGAGTATGCGTCATCTGTCTGGAACCCTGGTCAAAAAACATTAGCAGACACCATTGAGTCAGTTCAGAACAGGTCAGCACGTTTCATCCTATCAATCTATTCCCGCACAGCTAGCGTTTCTTTAATGAAGTCAAACCTTGGCCTTGTTAATTTGCAGCTTCGAAGAACGATTTCCCGTCTCTGCCTTTTTCAAAAAATTCTTTATCAAAATAACTCACCTAAACAAGAATTTATTTCAGAACCTTCGTACATGACGTCGCGTCTTGATCATCGATTTAAAGTGTTCATTCCTTTCTGTCGCACAAATGTTTTCTCCGATTCATTTCTGCCCAAAACCAGTGCCGAGTGGAACCGCCTTTCCCCTCCATCGCCTGCATCGAGGAGGCATCATCTTTGAAGATTGCAATAACTGATCATATTTTGAGTTTATCAGTCTAAATACTACTAATTGTTTGACCACATTGTTTTGTTATCGTTTATTGTACCCACCCCCTCTTAACGCCCTTGTGGGCCCTGAGGGTACTGTAAATAAATAAATAAATAAATAAATTGTCTGCTCCAGTCCAAGCGCTTGCTAAGCTAGCTGAAGAGACCTGAGGAGCCTGAAATGCCGGATTTTTTTTTTTTTTTTTTCAGATGAAAAAAATTTTGACCAAGAGCAAAAAGTTAACCGCTGATGAGGTGCCTGCAGTAATGCACACAAATTTTTGTCGTCTGTGCTGGTGTTAGCCGTCGTCAGCAACAACGGTGACGTCATGCCGCCACACTATTTTGCAGAAGGACTCCGCCCGCGTTAATGCTGCCGCGCATGTGGAGGTGCTTTCCACCGTTGTAAAGCCCTGCATAGAGACTGTTTCGAAAGGAAGACCTTGTGTGTTTAAGCAAGATTCGGCTCCCGCCCACACCGTCTGTGTCACCCAGGAGTGGCTGGCTGACAACTTCTACGCCCACGTCACTCCCAATTTGTGGCCTCCTAGTTTTCCAGATTTAAATCCGCTTGGCTACTATGTCTGGGGCGTCATTGAGAGAGAGGCCAACAAACAGCCACATAATAAGACTCCCTGAAGGCCGCCATAGCTGACTCAATGGCCAACATCTCTAAGGACCACCTGGTCCTTGCATGCAGCCGTTTCCAAAGCCGAATTGAATCGGTTATTGCTGCGGATGGTGGATTCATTGAGTAATTGTTGAAATAAACTGTAAGAGAAGTATTTCCCAACGTTTGGTGAAAATATGTCTATTTTTGCTGGAGATAGTCTTCTCTGCCTCAGGCCAACATTGTGTTCTCAAATACCTCACGCACCCGGTACATAAGCAAATGCAGGCATAGCATATAAACACGAGGATGAATTACTGTGAATTGCTCGTTTGTCCTGTAGTATACATAAATAGGATGATGAAGATGAATTCTGTCTAGGGTAATTGAAGTTCTGGACTTTTATTTCGTAATTTTCCATTTAAATTTTTGTCCTTTTCTTACCACACGTCAGGCCAGGTGGCCAATTCCTGTGACACTCGTGGTGCAGCAGTGCCTGAGCCATGTCCAAGTCAATGATAAAGTGTTTAAACTTACTTAATTTTCCAATTTCTGCCAGTTGTCGCAGTGTGCATAATTTTTGTTATTAAATTGTTTCTTCTGCACCTTGCTCAGTTCTTTATCAGAAATTTGTAGGAAAATTCAATTATAATGAACATCTGATAATATGGCGAACACATTTTATGAAACGAAGGTGTTTGTCTTATCCGAGCTTGACTAGATATACTATTCAACTCGGAATAATATAAACCTAGATCTGTGGGGCTTGCATTAACACAAGTACAGTTGCCGACCGATAATTCGGACATGCTTGATTATTGGACAGCTCCACGGCACCGCCACCAGCCCCGTAGACTTAATGTATAAGAACGACCGCAATTCGGGACACCTTACAGCAAGGTGTGTGATAATTCCTACTCAGACTACCCGACTTTGTGCTAATTTGGCAACCAACTCGAGCAGAAATAGCGATATTTTTGTATTGCTACGTCGCCGGTGCCTCATTGAAACTGAAATTAGCGAAGCCTAGTTGATCAAGTAGGTCGCCAATGAGAATTTGATGCATGCATTGACTGTACTTTCGTCTATATGTAGCGAAAGCATGACAATGGTAGAGATATGGGCCGCAATATTGTAGTGATATGTTCCGTTTGGTTCTATGCCCGTCTTATCATCCATCGGTAATGGCCGGCTGATTTCATCGATAACGTGTGCGGAGCGTTGCTCTGGCCACTGACGAAGCACGAAAAGCGGGAAAAGGAATAGCATAAAAGGCATTGCTATAAAATTGCGGCCACAGAATGTCTAGGCCAAAGGCAGCCATATATGCATGCAACAATGAGTTGACAAACCTGGGCCGTATTCCCAGGTTTGTCAACTCATTGTTGCATGCATACATTTAAAGAAACTTTCATTTTTGTGATATTTCACGTGGCTGGCGCCGGACGCGTTGATGGGCGGCAGCATTTCCCCACTGTGATAATACAGCGTGCTTGGCACTGTGCCAAGAATGCCATCGCTCGTAGATGCCAATGTGCCTTGCGTTGTCCCTGCGAAATTGAAGATATCCCTGAAAGTGATGATTCAAAAATACAGCACGCCGTTGTTGGCGACTTGTGGAATAAAATCGCTTATTTTTGGGCGAATCCGATATTTTGGACTTCCAATTACTCGAACTTTTTGGCAGTCCCCGTCGTGTCCAAATTATTAGTTGCTGACTCTAGACTGTACAGGCAATTTTTGTGGGCGCAGGTGCTGCATGCCAAGGTGGTGGTGTACAGCTACCACTACCTGCTGGACCCCAAGATCGCCGAGGTGGTCTCCAAGGAGATGAGCCGCAGTGCTGTTGTCATCTTTGACGAGGCGCACAACATCGGTGGGTTGCCCCTTTTTGTGCACTTCAGCACCAGACTCGCCTAGGTTGCCGAGCGTAGTGTCGTGGTTGCAACAGTGCGACTGGACACGGACAGAGTAAAAAGGGAGGGGACACCACACGGTGTTGCTATTCTTCTCGTACCCTCCTCTGTACTTTGTCTGAGTCCATTCGCACTGTTGCGACCACGACACCACACCAACTCACCCCATTTTTCATCCTACTGAGTGTAGTGTGTCTGAAACCAACTGCACATAATGCAAACTTTTCACTCCTGGTGCGCATGGTACAGTATCTGTTTAATGCCTCTTTCTTCTTGTGTGGCAGCTGATATATCGTATAGACTCGTGCAAGGGCCGCACTATTTTTTCACAATTTTGACGAGGTGCGGCCCTTGCGCAGGGCTGAACACCCCGGATTCCCGGATGTACGATTGCATCAGAGGTCAATGTGACGCTCTCACCATCTAGTAGCGGTACGCGGATGTACACAGCGCGTGAAAATTCGCCGATGTGAGCGTGCAGCATGGGGGCACCGAGCGCGATTGCTTCATCGTTGAAAATTTGTTTCCCAAATTTAGGGCTGCCAAGTTGGGGGTACGGCCCTTACTTGAGTCTATACAGTAGCTGATAAATATACTTATATTGGCACTAAAGTAGATGGCGTTCTATGGACATCACGTTATGGAAAGTAAAACGATTTGCTACTTTAGTTACATTGAAGTTTGTTGCATCGAGGTTTAACTGTATTGCATCTTAGATGCAATACAGCCTCCACCGTCCTGTCAACGAGTGATGGCAGGACGATGGAGGCTTGAAGTGATCAGCAGGGGTAGAACAAGGGATGTCTCTATAGCCAACATTGGCTGCAGCCTTAGACATCCTTTGTTCCCCCACCCTTGATTACCAACTGTTTGCAACAGCCTAATGTTGTTAGCGCAACAGTAGCAGTGGCGGCCAGATGAAGGTAAGTGTCTGATAACAAGATACGAGAAGCAAAGTAGTAGTATCAGCAATGTGAAATGTGACAACAACAGGTAACTGTATATTATGAACAATAATAAATTGAAACTGAATACTGCTTATATACGAGTACTCATGAGCTGCTAACTGAGTCACTGCAGCTCGAGAGTTTACAGGTGTGATGTTTTCATGCAGACAACGTGTGCATCGAGTCCATGAGTGTACGCCTGAACAAGCGCACCATTGAAGGGAGCATGGAGAACATTGACAGCCTCGAGCAGACCATCAAGGAGTAAGTCCACTGCATCGTGTGCCTTTTGGATGTTGACGGGTTTCGCTTCGGGGCCCATGTTGCTGTGTCCTCTGTGTTTGCGATACCTTTTTTTTTTGTTCTTATCAACTTTTGCGAGTCATCACCGTTATGATCCTTCTAGTTCTGTGTGAATTGTGCTTATAGAGACTGTGTCAGGTCACGTCACAAGTCTCCTAACGTACCTGACAGTGCTGCTAGGGCATTTTAATTTTCGGCCATGTCTGAAAAATCAAGTAACCAAAAAATTGGTCGTTGACTGTTTAGTATACTCATTTACAGCCAGCTTAGCCAAAGTAAAATTTTGTTGCAGTTCGCCTTTAAAGTAGCATGAAATCACAGGGGAACTTTCCTCGGTCTTCCGGTACTTTCTCCACCTGTGTTCCACGTTGTTGATCAGCTCTTCCAGCTGGTTGTCACAATTTAGTGATGTACTGATTCTGCGCTCTTGGAAAGCAGAGGTTTACCGGTGGATGGAGACTTCAAGTGATCAATAATGGATGAATGTAAATGCTGCCAAGGAAAGTGGTTGTTGCCCCGATGAAAACAAGTGCCCTTGTGGATGTAATATTGTCTGTATGTCTGTGATGCCCGTAATTTTGAAACTGCCCACCTGCTTGGACCCAAGGGTCTGCAGTGTGTAATAAATAAATAAATAAATTAATTAATTAATGAACAAACAAACATATTGGTTCTAGCCCTGGGTTCTCCCCAGAGATTTTTGAGTGGTGTACATTTATGACCGGGGCAGAGAGCGACTAAGCCTCTCTCTCTTTCTCTTTTTTTTACCTATATGACTATTCCACCATTTTGAATTGTAAGCTCACCAGCTTTGCATTTTTGAACACATTAATGAAACTAACACGAGCCAGTGACGCATGGTACTGCAATCGCCAAACTACGTCATGACAAAGTAAATCCACTTTCATAATGCACGCAAAACACGTGCTTGCGATTCAAATCTGCATCAGCCAGGAGCGCTCCCTCTGTCCGCATGGTAGCAGTAATGAATGATGATGCTATATCTATATATATATATATATATATATATATTTTTTTTTTTTTCGTTTGCTTCTTGGGCTTTATTCTGCACAGCGAAATATGGTGCTATGGCTATTTGAAGGTCAGACCTCTCCACTTGATGATGGTTCCAAAATGGCGGCATTGCGTTTTTAGGAAGCCTTGCGCACCATGGTGTGATGGCACCTCCCGATGCCTATTTTCTAGCCGATATTTGTGGACAGCGTACTAAAATAGTGCGGTTTTCTCAGAATTTCCAGCCCCGCCCACCACGGGAAGAGTCCTGCTCCAGCCTGAGACGCCCCATGTTTGACCAGTGTTTATTTTATTTATTCATACTGTCAGCATAAGTGCCAAAACAGGAGTTGCTGATTTGGGCACAATACAAAAGAAGAGGGGAAAAAAAAAGGAATGAGAAGTACTCTTTACGAAATAAATAGTCACAAATTGCATCCACTCAAAGTGAAATGTCAACATAAATTCTAACACGAATAATACAGCACAGATCGAGAGAATACAAGGGATACAAGTGTGCAAGCATGTACATTCAGACGCCACAGTAGCCACTGACCAGGGTGGCTGAGCATTGCAAGAAACTCGTGTGGCTGCATTAATTCAGGTGCCTAAATGGTAGTGGACATCTCTGCAGTACCAACTGTTATTTAGGCTGCTATAAGATATTCAATGGTTTGCTTTGCAAGTGAAGAGACTTGCTATGAAAAAACACATGCACATAAAGATACTCTTTTGTGCCAGAGACTTGGTTCAGTTTTTCATAATGAGTCCATGAATTCAAATGGTAGGAAAAGTTTGGATGCCCTGACCTCACCTGCAAGTACTTATAAGGAGCATTGATGCTTCTCTTTGTGCAAGAAAATGCGAGGAATAAGTAAGTGGTTAATTCACCCTCACCGTGCCATCTGGTAGTCTCTTCGTTAGCTCAGTCAGTAGGGGCGACTGCATTGCAAAGATGGTGGTACTGGCTTTGGTCCCCAGATTGTCACAGCGTTATCTTTAACTATAAAGGTTTTATTCTGATAAACCTGTCCTTTGTAAGTTCCATGCTGCTTTCAAGCATGGATGCCAACATTGTTTCTCACAAAGCAGCGTTGCAGTGTGATGCAAAATACAAATCCTGCAAACACCTAATGTAGCAAGCGAGTGTTATTAGTAGTCATGCCGATTGGGCCGAATTCCAGCAAGATGCTCGTGATGCATCAGGTGAGGAGTGTAGCAGAGCCACTTTCCAAGAGGGGTTCATTCCTTTAGACTGCAGTATATCGCGTGCCCTCACTCCCGCAAAACTCCCGGACGGAACCTTTTCCTGCTGTGCAGGTTGAAGGAGCAGGATGCCGAGAAGCTGCGCACGGAGTATGAACAGCTGCTGGAAGGACTTCGCGAGGCACGGGAAGCCCGGGAGGCCGACCTCATCCTCGCCAACCCTGGTCTGTGTGCTTTCCCACCCAACATGATCTTGGGGTATAGCTGCAAAGCATCTGTGACTTGCCAGCCTCCATTGTAGTTTTCTTCTTGTGCTGAGAACATGAAGTCAAGAGTTCTATTCCCAGCTGCAGTGGCTGCAGTCCAACTTAAAAGGGATTGCAAAGATTCTTGTGTACTTAGATGTACTTAAAAACTTAAGGTGGTCGAAATTGATCCATGATATGGGGCTTAATAACACTGTGAATCATCCAGACTTGTATGTACTTAACAGAAGAAAATGTAACCAATTGCAAGTACGGTTACTTATTTTAAATATGTAATTGATCAAAGTTACCAATTACCCCCCCCCCCCCCACAGAGTATTGAGGAATTATTAAAAAGTATATGATTACTTTAACAGTACTTTTCTCCCTATTTTATTAAAATTGCACAAATTGAGTAAATAGAATGAGTGGGCCTGGCCATTTCAATAGGTCCTCTGCAGCCCTTCATATGTTGTTTATCTTCACGAAGAATTGCTTTTAGAAATTTCGATAATCTTCTCACATTTTCTTGTGAAGACATCTGCAGCGTCACTGAAAATTCACTCGATGCACGTGCTGGAAAGAAGGGCTGTGTTATAACGAATGAATACCTTGCTCACAACATTGTCATTACTCACTGCCATGATGCTCCGATCTGGGTCCTGCATGAAACAAAGCACTTCGTTGTTGCTGGGGCTAGGGGAAGGCATTTCCAGTAAGTCCGGTGAAAAACTGAAAAGAAAAAACTGTTCATAGAGGATTCCCTGGCATCAACATCTGAATTGGCCTCACTATAAAGGCAGTTTGAATTTATTGACCAACATCTCCTTCCTGTGCCCTTAACTTGTTAGCCATTTCGACTTAAGAGGAAGCGTTAGCTCGGGCCCAACTCCGATACCGCCTATTCAAGTACAGTCAAAGAGCGATTTTCCGGATGCCCGATTTTTCGGACATGCCCGATAATTTGAATGCCTTCGCGGTACCGCACGTACCCCATAGAGTCAATGTATAAGAATTTCTAAAATTTCGGATGCAAAAAACCTTCGCCGTCTGATTTTCCAGACTTTTCGGGACCGCAGGACTGAAACGGCGAGATAAGCAGATATATCAAAACTAATGCTAGTTAGAAAATTTGTTCCAAGTGGAGGCATCTTGTGAAATCACTGGCTTCAATTCACAGCAACTCTTACCGCCTATGAAGGCTGCTTAAATGTGCTTCCAGGTGAAAGAGGGAGATTTATTATAAGAGAAAATATCAGAGGTTGGAGTTCCAAGAAAGGTGCGCAAATCTGCAAGCGTGCCATGTTCAGGTGATCTAGGTGTAGTTTCCGGACGCTGATTGTCTGAAGGAGGTAATTCATGTGCATCCCTTTGTACACTGTAGTTTTATCTAAATTTGAGTGCTCAGTGCAGCATCATCTGTTATAGCTTGTTTAGTCAAAAATCAAACTGGTTACATGTGATTGGTTGCTGAATAAAGTAATTGAATTGCAGTGAGCATTACCAAGTGAACAAAGCAATCGTCAAATTACATTATTACCGGAAAACATAATTCATTACAAGTAAATAATTGCATATCTTTTGTTAAGTACAAGTTTGGAATCATCCTCATATGAAACTTCTGAGGGTGACTCACTGCGGTAGCTTTGTGGCTATGGTGTCACATTGCTTTAGCTCGAGACCATAGGTTCAATCCCCACTGCGGCAGCCGCATATCGATCGGGGCAGAATGCAAGAACACCCGTGTTCTTAGGTTTAGGCACACGTTAAAAAAAAACCCAGGTGGTCAGAATTCTACCAGCCTCCCCTACTACAGCGTGCCTCATAATTTTATTGTATGTTTGCATGTCGAGCCGCAGAAATCAAATTTTTACGATGTTTTTTATTTTTATTTTTTAGGGTGTATGCGTGTGGTGAACACTGTGTCTCTCTCTTTTTCAGTTCTCCCCGACGAGGTGCTGCAAGGTAAGGGGTCTCTGGTGGCTCTCTTGTTCCATGTGATGCCAGCGTGAGTGACGGAGAGGCGTGCTTCCTTCCTCGGGGCAGAGGCGGTTCCGGGCAACATCCGTCTGGCGGAGCACTTTGTGGCCTTCCTGCGGCGCCTGCTGGAGTACGTCAAGATGCGGCTGCGGGCGCAGCACATGGTGCAAGAGAGCCCCGCCGCCTTCCTCAAGGACATCCTGCAGAAGGTGAGCAACCGCCGCATCGAAATGTGCGAATACGAAGACATAGGGCCAGTGTTTAGAGGAAGGAGCAGACTTCCAGAGGAGGCAGGGCACATAATGCAGGGCGCATAACGCAGGTAACTTCTGGTCCAGAAGTTACCAGAAGTTACCAGAAGTTACGGACCAGAAGTTACCAGGGGTGGCATATAATTGGGTGTCAACAGAAAGTTCAATAGAGGAACAGAATTGTTTTCATGGTTGGCAGCCCAACGTAAGACAGGTGCTGTCAGGGAAGCTTCTTTACTGCTGTGGGCTTGATTTCTCTGTTGACGAGTGCTCGAGGAAAGACAAAAGTGTGACATTATTTCCAGTGCATACTGTTCGAGTGCCTTGGGGATGGGGGAGAGGCCCTGTGCCAGGAATGAAGTGGAATGAACAGTGTTGCTTTGTTTTGTTTGCCAAGATACCTCTAAAAGCTCGCAAGATTTCTAAGCAGCATGCGCTAATTAATTTGTGATGAAAACGCTACGAAGGACATCTAATGATGTGCATATACATGTTTTTTTAAATCTTGTCACATTTGCTCGTGTTCATGGCACGGTGCCCCCTTGTGTACCTTTTGAAAATTTGATTAGCTTAACAAATTGCTTTGTGGGAAAGATAGCTTTACAGTTATGTTTTACAGTCACGTGCTATCATGAACCTAGATGTCATAAACCATTGCATGATGCAGACAGAGATGCGAATACATGCTGATATAATGTGGGTGTACAGTCGGTGTCAAAGTTTATGGATTGCGGGAACTGAAAAAGAAAGCTGAATATTTCCACAGCTTCGTACAGTAAAGCCCGTTAATTCAACCCTTGTTAATTCGGGACATCATATAATTTGCGCTCGTTCTTATGTCCCGGCAGGCATATGCAATATTTAATGTTCGCAAACTCTCGTTAATTTGGACGTATTCAGCCACACACTGGTTAATTGAGACAACCTTCAGACCACGGCGACCATGGAGCGTCGAAAATGTGCGATGCAAAACAGCAAATGTGGCGGTAGTGTTCAACCAAAACGAAGCAGCAGAATCAACATCGCCATAGTCTGTACTGGACAAACTTTATTTGGGTCCTGCAGGACGCGCTTAGGGCGTAGTGGGCGTCTCCCACGTAGGGACCAACAGGATACCATAGTGATCAGCAGAAATTGTATGGGAACGACAGGAACGAACTTGCGAATGAATGCTTCGTGCCTATTTGTACTTTTATAGCCTTTATTGTGTTTATTGCTGCACGCCCCACCGTGTTGGCCGTGTGCGTTCTGAACTGCTAGTCGCCGTTCATGATTCCATCTGTAGCAGCTGTGGTTTCGTCCACAGTGGTTGTGGCAAACAGTAGCTTCATTTTGACTCGGTGCAATGCACGCCCAATATCAAACATGGCGGGAGGTGTTAAGGATGGCGAGTGATCTTACCGTCGCGCGCAAACTGGCATCCAACCTGCCGGCTACACTGTGAGGCTGTTGCCAAACAGCTCACTGGCAAAAGAATGGTGCAGTAGTAAAAGCGTGTCTTGGATGTAGACCGCTTTGCATCGTCTTGTACCGCGGCCGGAAGTTGCGAGGCCTTCACCGCTGCAAGTGCCAATCAGTCACGAGATGATGAGAATTGCAGCTTCTGCACTGCTATTGTGCAACATAGAAACTGGATTTACTGATTCCATCAGTAAATAGAAAGGCGTGTTGATTTATTAAGCATTTGTTTATTAAAGACGATAGTCTTTCTTGGGGAACTTAAACGCTGAAAATTTGGTCTGTCTGTCTGTCTGTCACCCGATTCAGCCACCCGGCCAAAGTTGGACCACTTGCTTACCGCCCACACTACTTAAACTGGTACGGCTGTTCATACTTGTGAACGTTATCGATCACAAAGTAAATATTACGCATATCTGAGGCGCAACATCACTAGGTAAGTATTAGGAGGTGTGTTCCTTTAATAGAAAATACATAGATACGTAACTCTAAAGACCCTAGTTTCTTAAGCTGCGCTGAAAATTCCATGCTATGCACGCCGACGAACGACGTTCCCCGACTGCGCGCCGACGAGCGCCCTCTGCCATGGAGAAAGGAAACCCTCTGCACAAGCTCATGTTTCCCGATGTATTGCCAGATGGCGTCCATGTCTCACGCAGCGCCTCCTCAATTTTATCAATGCCAGCCAGATGCGGCCGATTCAACATAAAGGAAGCGCTGTCTGAGGCAGGGCAAAACATAAATGCCCGCTTGATGAAATAATGCGGTAAAATGAAATCTGTTCAAACAAACCTTCATGCCAGGACGGAAATGGTACGAGAACAGCATCACGGGTGGCCGCGGATCAGACCAGCACTCATGTAGTATGGCCGGCAGAAGACTATCGTCTTTCGACGACATTTGCAGCCAAGCACGCAGATACGCGGCAAATTTTTGTTTTCTTGATAACCTTGATGGTTCGACATTCCGACACTTCTTTTCAGTCCTGTGAAATCCGAATTAACAAGGTTTTACTTTTGGATTTTGCAGGCTGTACTAGTACACGCAAGCAACATAGTGTTTTATGGTTCGACTGGATACGGTCGCAAACTTCTCAGAAATCCTACATTTTCTGTGATCATGTGGTCCGTAAGCCTTTGATGCCGACTGCACGTGTGCGCTTAACTGACTGCCTCTATTTTGCACTAAGTCTTACGATGACAGGGATCGCCGACTTGCTTGAACTTGGCGCTCTTGTGACCCCAGGTGTGCCTGGAGCGCAAGCCCCTGAAGTTTTCAGCGGAGCGCTTGCGGTCTCTGCTGCGAACCCTCGAAGTGCCCGACCCCACCAACTTCAGCCCCCTGGTGCGCCTCTGCCACTTCGCCAGCCTCGTCAGCACTTACACTAAGGGTGCGTGTTCCCACATCTCGGTGCAGCCTGACGCTCCCGCACTTGTATTCAGATGAACAGAAGCCAGGTCGCATGACAACGCACGTTTTGAGCCACTTGGGCTTGACCTGCATCAGCGAGTGTTTGTGCATCAACGATTCACGCAACGCTTCGCATTATGTAGACGTCAACTACAGCTGAGTCTACCAAATTTTTGAGGGACCTGGGTCGAACGTTTTCCCGATTAGTATGTTTTTTTTGCAACATCATTTATTTCCAGCGAAGTGGGCAAACGGGTTACAATTCGCTACCCGTTCACCCTGGTGCATGCTGGCCTAGGCAGGTCACGTATTGCCACGTCAGGTGATGACGTAATTTTAATTGGCACGGAAATCTGCAGGAGACCTCAACAAAAATCGTTTCAGCGCCAAAAAGTTTCACTTTGGCACTCTGGTCGCCTGACAGATTTTTTACGAGGTGCAAAATTTCACTGAAGTCGCTTGTGCTGCAATTCTGCAGCACATTCACCGTCCCAACACCCACAGATCTTTCCAGGCTCTTCAGCCAGAGAAGACTTGACAGTTGTGTGACATGTTAATGTGGCTGTGCTCTAACAAAGAGAAATTGCCAGTGCACGTGTCTACCCCTGGAGTATGCTGTGTGCAATAGTGGCTAAGACCATTGCTTTGGTGGTGCAGGCTTTACGGTGATTGTCGAGCCGTACGACGAGCGGAGTCCCGGTGTGCCCAACCCTGTGATAAACCTGTCCTGCATGGACGCATCGCTGTCCATCAAGCCAGTCTTCAACCGTTTTCAGTCGGTCATCATCACGTCGGGGGTGAGTTTTGGCAAAGTGGTGCTGGAAAGTTCAGCGTTATTTGGCTGTATGCGGTGGTTATATGTCCAGCTGTGAACACAGAACAGAGCAAGTCAACTGATCTGCATCTGTACAAATGACGACAGTAACAAGTTTACATGTAACAAGATTAGTAGGAGTAACCTGGCGTTGGAGCGGTGAAATTGCGTTGTGCAGCACTGCTGCTGATGCCAGTCTGATAGCAAGAGTACCAGGCCATTTTTCTGCGTCACATTTGAAGACAGTTGCAGCTTTGAAATACAGTCAAACCCATGTATAACAAAGTCAATAAATCCACGAGAAGTGGCCGTTATATTAGTAGTTCGTTATATATGGACTCGCCCTAAGTACCCTGGAGAACTAACTGCACTGAAGCTGGCATCAGCAGTTGCAATTCATCAGCACATTGGTCAGAAAACCAGATTTCCAGTGTCATTTTTGTTCTCGGTGCATTCCCGCTCCTAGCCGCAAATTTTCGTAGAAAAGTCCATCTAAAGAACGAAACGTGGCATCATATATATAGCTCTTTGAAAATGGCGCCCGGTTCTGGTCACTTGTAATTTTCGAAACTGTAAGTGCAGCCGCCATTTTTTATGCAAGAGCTTGTGATATAGTTTACTACAAGCGGGGCATGATTGCGTTCTGCACAAGCGAGCAAAGTGTTCTAGTTGGCCGGAAGCATAAGCTTCGGAAGCTACTGCTGCCTGCTATCATTCTGCATCTAACCACATCATGGTCTCCGCATTACAACTGCGCGTCAGCCAGACAAGAGCCATAAAATTATGTTGTAAAAAATGTTATGTTGTAGAAAAAATTTGATCTTCGAAAAGTAGAATGATATTCATCATTGCGAACCGTTATCAGCAATTCGCAATCCGTAAACGAAAAGCCGCTGAACCGTGATCTCCTGATAACAGCGTAGTAACCGCCGATCCTTTGCAACATTGCATGGCGGGAGCGTGTGGTACAGCGTTCTCGCCAACTCAGGCCGCACGAATATCGACAGCGATGACAGGAACGCTTGAGTGCTCGTTGTTCCCCTGATGCAAGGACATAGATGTTTGTTCCAAATCATTGAAATAGGCGCAACGCATGTCGTGCCGCAGGACTGCTAGATGGACAATTGTGCAAAAATGACAGTGCTGTCACCGTGGCACTCGATATCACAACAGTGCGCGCGCCAGTGCACACCCCGTGCTTCACTGTTTATGCTGTACGCCTCCTCCCTGGAGGCATGCCTTGAAAGCGAGTTGCTTTCCGCACGCGGCAGTCACTCGCTCGCTCATCTCAAAGGCGGTATCATTGTCGCGGTTAGACTGGAATGGGGCGTGCGCTTCCGTGCGCCGAGTTTGGTTGTGCTTCCATGCTTTGTTACTTCGCATGCGCCCTCTTTTTACCTTGACCAGATTCGAAGTGTTCTTTGTAACAGTACAGCGATTTAAAGAACGTTCGTTGTATCTGGAAGCAGTTTCAAAAGGCAGGGTTGAAAAATCGTAAATGCGCTGAAATGTGTTTGATAGATTGTTATATCTGGGATCTTTATAAGTTTGTTCGATTAATTATTTTTTTATCTGATGGATGGCCGCCATATGAACATGAGATGAAAAAATTGTGATACAGATTAATGATTTGCTGGAACACTGTTGTAGATAACTGCCAACCTGCCCATGCTGCAAACAGGAACAGTCCCTCATTTTCAGTAGTTGCCTATTTTTGCATGTCAGTGCTGCGTAATGAAAGTCACTTGCGCTGATCTTTTTCTATTCCCACTGTACCTTTGTGAAAAACAGCACAGTGTGAACCATTCTGTAAAGTGGGGGGAGGACGTGTAAAGGAAGCAGGCTTGAACGATTCCTTCGGCTCTGAACACCTTCTTTTGTGACAGCAGCAATCTTTCACAGTAGAGACCGCCATCTTGCTCTTGCCTGGTTGCACATACAGCATACGGTGCGCGGTGACAGCGTTATCGCCCTTGGACTTACTACGGTAAACTAGCATGAAAAAGACGTGGACGAGCAAGAAACAATGAACACGGGCGCTGTTTGTCGTTTCTTGCTCGTCCACGTCTTTTTTACGCTAATGTTTTCGTAAGATGGAACCACACCAACTGGCCTAGCTCTCTCAGTTTTGATGTTTATACGGAAAATCTATGCGCCAAAACCAATTTTAGCGCCTGATCGCGTCATAGACACCATTCTTAGATAGCAAATACGGATCTCAAAGGCCATGCTTTCACTGGTAGAAAACCAAAATACGTCATAGGTGTCGCCCCGGGCACTTTGGGCGTCCAATCCCATCGTCAGTCAAGCCACCAAGCCAAGCGACATGAAAAGTCAACATGGCCGCTCGGGCCAGCAGTTCGCAACGCACGATGCGTGAACGGTCCCAGAGTTGCGACGCAACAGCGGAGTTACCAATGCATTGGGTCCTATGGGAGCTATGCCGGGATCGGCTGAAAACGACGTAACAGCTGGGAAAACGCAGCACCCGGGAATGTAACAGCGGGGTTCTACTGTATAATGGATGTGTAGCAAGACTACACTGAATGGTTTGGAAATGTTCGGTAAACTTGCCCAGTTAATACTGGAGAAGTCAGAGTGGCTGTTGGGAGCATTCATTATGTTTTGTGAACTTTTTTTTTCGGTATTGTTGAGAACTTGCAAAGTGATCAAGGCTAGACATTATTAACATCATTGGGATATACATTTATTTTTTTTTATTTTAGTACAATAACCCTATGCTGAATGGTTTGAATATTTTTGGTGGACTTTACCCAGTCTATATTGAAGAAATCTCAGCTGCTGTTGTAAGTATTTATTTTGGGTTGTGATCTTGATAAGTTATCAAGGCTAGACATTTTATTATAATTGTGATATACATTTATTTTTTGTAAGTGCAATAAAACGTCATTTTTGGTAAATGTAACAAAATCCTACTTTGGATGCCACTTTGAGTCCTTGAAAAACCTGTGACAGGTCCTGGAAAGTCCTGGAATATCCTTGTTTGTGCCTTGGAAACCTGTACGAACCCTGCATGGGGAAAATAAGTGTTTTTTGTAGGTTACATACAGCAGATTTTTTTTCTGGAGGAACTACTGCACTCAATATATTATGTAATACATTAACAAAAAGCAGAACGAATGCACTTTTCACGCATAAAAGTTTTATTGACGAGATATATGTCATAAAAAAAGATATAAATTGGCAAAATAAATATTGTAGGATAAAATTAAACAATGTTTGTAAAGACACGCTTGTATCTACTAAGAAAAATATGTAACGAAAATTATGATATATAAAAAATGTATTGTCGTGTAATAGGCATTAGCTCCAAAAAAAATCAAAATTTTTCATTGAACAGGTATTGCACTAAAAAATTTAACTGCAAGTACTACATTTGTGCGCGCCCGGCTATGCTTGCTGATGTTCGGGGCTTGTTTGCATCGTCGTCGCTTTCAGACTCATAGTCCGACGAAAAATCTTTCTCCTCCGACTCGCTGCTGCTCGATGCATCGATAAGATCAGCTGCAGAGGCAGCGGAATTGTGAGATTTGCTATCTCCCGAAGCGTGCGCGCCGCTTCCGGAGCCGGACATTTTTACATTCTGCTTTGACAGTCGCGAAACTTTGGAGCGTATTTAAAATTCACCGCCATGTGGGAAAAATGCAAACTGCTTAGAAAACAAAAATATAGTTCCTTCATGTCGGACAGTGCAGTGTGTCCGTGAGCGGCGCAGGAGGTCTCGAAAGCATCATTTCAAACCATCGATAGCGGGCTAACGATGCCCCTTGGGCGCAGTACGGAAAGAGTTACAGATATTGTACTAATTTGGAAGTAAGCATGCTTGGCATGCACAGTAAACCTGCATCCTTCACGAGCTGCTCTCCAAAAGGCTTCTCACCTTTCAGCCTCCGTGACTGGTTTAGAAGGGATTATCCACCTCGGTGGCCATGAATTCTACAAGGGATGTCACAAGCGAAACGATGCAGTGTCACGTACAAGATTTGCGCAATATATGGTAGAGCACAGCTCTTAGGTAGCCCGTTCCTGCAGCGAGCGTCAGCATCGGTGTCGTCCTTGTAACCGAGCGAACGAGTGCAGCGGATAAAAGAGCGAATGCGGAGTACAGTGGGGGATGGAAAAAGCAGCGAGAGCGAAAAGAGCGCGAGGAAAAATGCAAGAGGAGGGCGCAGCAGAAAAATGAGGTGGAAAGCGGAGGAGGAGGGTATGGCGAAAGCGTGAGAAGAAAAGCATAGTACCGCGCAAAGCGTACAGTGTGGTGACGACGGCTATGAGATGGCGCCAGAGTAGCACGCGTCGTCTGAACATTTTTTTCTGTACATTTGCTGTGCCATTTTTGCTGTGCTTGTGACTGGTGTTACAATTACGCTGCTGCAGTACCCTGCAGCCTTCCACGCTTCGACTCCATCGTTGTTGTTGTCCAGCCAAGTTGTGCTGATATATCGGGCGCTGTGAATTGTGTGAGATACTGTGTAATGTGAGGAGGGAGTGGCAGCACCAGTGGACTTCGCGTGTAGTGAGGTTGCTGCACGAGATGGTGGGGAGTCGGACTGGAGGGTGCGGTTTGTATGGTGCTGTGGCAGACAGGGCTTTGCGTGGAGCACAGTAATAAAGAGAGAATGTCTGCAACTGCCCTTGATCTTCACAGTAAAAAACTTTGTGGCATTGTTGTTGCTGTGGGCAGTGACACTGTCAATGCTTTCAACATTGTTTTTTCCAACGTTCCAGCCTCGGAACAACACTTGCTCAGAGTGGCACTAATTGCACGCCTGATCAGGGATGTTAATCATGGAAATTACTGACAGATTGCTGCAGTAGCTGCTACCGTATATTCACTTTAAAGGTATGGCAACAGGCTGAAATTTCATTGTCTTGCAGACGCTGTCCCCTGTGGAGATGTACCCAAAGATTCTTGACTTTCGGCCCGTCGTCTCCGCTTCACTCAGCATAACCTTGGCACGACCAAGCATATGCCCTCTGGTGAGCATACAATCATTTGCTGTGCAAAATAGAAAAAGAAATTAATTTCTGGCTGTTACTGGCTGTACCGTATTTACTCGATTGTAACGCAAGCTTTTTCGTTATTTTTGTTGCTTTTACTGGACCCTGGTGTTACATTCGAATAATGGCAAAAATTTACTATTTTTAAGGAAGTATTCTAAATCCTGCAGTTTTTAGCAATACGTTGGCAATTTTTGCCGTTAAATCTCAATCCAATTAATAGAGAAGTCGACCGAAGTCAAAACTTGTTTTTTGTTCGAATCAACACCTCCTTCAACTAATGCCTGGAGCATGAGCCATGAGTGTGCTGTTGTTTCCTCTCCTGTTCTCTCCTCCTTTCGTGCCAGTTTGGTGCCAGTGGCCGGCGCCTCTTGCGGGTACCGCGTGTAAAAAGCCACTCAGATGGATGGCCTGCCAGCGCCCGCAATCTCGGAGGCCATGGCTACCGCTGCCCGCGCGGTGGTCACGCCACTCTGGGCAGGTTGGTGGCGAGCGTGCAGCGCCTCCTCACAACACACGGCAGGATGGCTTTTATGGGAAAGCAAGCGACATTTCAGGCATCTAGTTGGAAGAGGTGCTGGTTCGAATTGACGCCATTTTTGCTGTGCTTGTGACTGGTGTTACGATTACGGTGGTGCTGCAGTACCCTGTAGCCTTCCATGCTTCGACTCCATCGTTGTTGTTGCCCACCTAAGTCGTGGCTCATACCGACTATTGAGGATTGCCCAAGAAATGGGTGGATTAATTAAATTTCTAAACACAAATAAACATTCAGGACTGCTATAGAGTAAGGGCTGTTAAAGGTGAAATTACATGTTGAAATGAAAGCAGTTGGAACATTCGATGATCATTAATAACACACACACACAAAAAAAAGATCCAGCAGCACCCATCTCGCGATGAATGTTGATGTTAGTGTGATTATCATTGAAGCCATGCATCGACACACCATATTGCAGCCGCCGAAATGCGTCACGTATGAGGCGTGTACGCATTCGGGCTGCTCTCTCACACTCGCCACCAGACATGCTGAGCCAGCTAGTGCTGAAGCAGTGAAGTCCCCGCATGAAGCACGTGTGAATATATATTCAAACAAGATTGCCTGAATACTGTATTTACTCGATTCTAACGCGCCCTCGATTGTAAAGCGCACCCGTTTTCCGTGACCAAAAGACAGAAAAAATAACTTTACACTACCGTGCACCTCATGCTTTCATACAGAAATAAAGCTTTCTCTCATTATCAAAAAAAAAAAAACATTTACTCCCAATGAACTAAAGTTGCGATGAATTAAAAAGAAAAATGTTGCAGTTTCGCCCTAAAGGCAAAGCATCGATTGCGATAGCAAATTAGTAGACAGCTATACGAAGTAAGGATAGTACTTTTATCAGCCGTATAGACTTATAAGCATTTGCTAACTAACTAAATTAACAAGCATCGTGTCAGGTGCGCACAAGCAAACATGAACACATCTCGCTCGATGACCGCGGAAATAGCGGAAACTCGCTGTCTAAACACTGGAGTGACGAAGAGCGGCAGCAACGGCGAGCGAATTGACCTTTGTGCTAGCACAGTTCTCGCTTCAACGCGAACGGTAAGCGGCAAAAACACAATGCATGCGGACTCCCCGTCTCGGATCGCTTCCAAGATAGGGCCGAGGCGATCGTATCGGCGAAGTGGATCGTCGCAGAATACGTCTTGCTTCGGGCCCCTGAAACCCTTCCGCATTGCTTTGCTGGCGAAAATCCTCTTTTGTTTGCGCCAGTCCCGCATGCAGGTTTCGGATTCTCCGAACTCCCGTGACATGGCCCAATTTCTCTCCGTATCCGCTCACATGATCACTTTTCTTTTAAATGCAGCATCACAATGAACTCTGCACTTCGTGCTGATAGAGCAAATGCAGAAAACGGGAAGACAGAGGGTAGATTAATGCCTAAGCACACGTACTACAGCACATGGAGAAAGCTACGGCAGCTAGGCTCGAAGCGCGTATGAGGCGGCCATTTGGAATGCCGATGGCGATATGGTAACGCAGGTTTAGGGTCGTTCTCGATTGTAACGCACATGCGATTTTCGGACCAGTTTCATCGGAAAAAAAGTGCGCGTTAGATTTGAGAAAATACGGTATATATGGCACACACTTGACTCCACCCAGGACCGGAGTAATTCAAATGATTTTAAAAAAAATTTTTGTCACTGAAGAGTGGCACATACCCAAATGGCCCATATCCAGTGATCCAAGTTTGCATCAAAGAGGTTCATTGAACAAAGACACATACCTAGTTACTCATAGCTAGGGACAGAAGTCGGCATAAAAGGCGGTCACTGAAGGGTGGCACATACCTTGTAGCACATACCTAGTTTCACATACTCGGTGGCCCAAGTTAAGCTAAAAGTGGTTCACTGGCACTGGCACATAGCCAGTAACACAAGTTGGCGTGAAACGGGGTTAACCGATGCCATTGAAGTGCGCCACTTACGCAGTGACCCACGCTCAGCTACCCAAGTTGGCCTCAAAGAGATTCATTGAAGGGCGGCACACACCTAGTTGCAGATACCCAACGGCCCAAATCGACGTCAGGTTCATTGAAGAGCCGTACAGACAAAGTGGCACATACCCAGTGCTCGAAGTTGGCATCAAAGAGTTTCACTGAACAGCTGGACATACCCAGTGCCACATGTCCAGTGTACCCAAGTTGGCGGGAAAACATCCTCGGACAACCCTCAAAAAGTGCATGAAGCAACCTAAGAATGCTGATCGCATTAAAAAGGAAAACATAGAAATTTAACAGGGCATTCGGTGGGACTCCATAAGAAATTCCTGGACTGTGGAGCAAACATCCTTGTGGCTGAATCCCACAGTAGAGGTCCCAAACGAAATAGTCTTAAGTGCGACTATAAACCTTGCTATTGTTGACAGTGCCTCACCCTTTGGGCAAAGCTGCCCCCTTTTTTTTTTGTGAGAGCACCTGTGAACATCCTGGGCTCTCCTGCTCAAGGAAATCTCTCGGCAACGCCTTTCATAATGGTAATAAGCGCAGTGCTTTTCCCACAGGATGTGGATGATGGCACAGTACGCTTCACTCAAGTGCCATTCAATGACTACGCAGATTGTGAGCAAGGGCAGCGACCAGGTGGCCTTGAGCTCGCGCTTCGAGACACGCGATGAGGTGTCGGTGGTGCGCAACTATGGGGCTCTGCTGGTGGAGCTGGCGTCGTGTGTGCCGGACGGCATGGTGTGCTTCTTCACCTCGTACGTGTACCTCGAGTCGGTGGTGGCCGCCTGGTACGAGCAGGGTGTCCTCGACCAGCTGCAGCGCCGCAAGCTGCTTTTCCTCGAGACGCCTGATTCAGCTGAGACGGCGCTTGCACTGGCAAACTATGTCAAGGTACTTAACGTGTATGTGTTTGTTTGTGGTGTTATGTGCCTGATGACTATTGGCTGTCCAGTCACTTGAATTTTTTAACAGCAAAGCTGTTTAAGCCAGCCGTAATTTGTGGTGCGTAGCCGTGGTAGCCATGGCAACCCAAAGGAGGAGGAGACTCCTCGCCAGCTCCCTGCCTTCCCGACCCCTGCTTCTCTTCCCTCCGTGGCGCGCTGAGCCAGGAGAAAAAAAAAGAAAAAAAAGGCGGAAGCTTGCACTAGGCAGCGCAAAGCTCAAGACACAGTGAAGCTGGCTGATTGATATCGAGCGGCTAGCCTCCAACGCGTTCGGCGTCGGCAAGCAGCAGCGTTCTTGGCACTGTGCCAACCTTGGTGCCAACCTGCCTGCGTTTGTGGCATGCCAGGAACACTGTCGCTCGTAGGTGCCGACGCGTCCAGCGCTAGTCACGCAAAATGTCGCCAACGCGTTCGGTGTCCGCAAGCAGCAGCGTTCTTGGCACTGTACCAAGCTTGGTTATCCTGCCTGCATTTGTGGCATGCCAGGCGCGCCGTCGCTCATAGGTGCCCACGCGTCCAGCGCTAGTCATGCGAAAGGGAAGGTACCCCCGAAAGTGATTGCTCAAGAATACCTTCCTACATGCGTATTTAAGTTAAACCAAGTTAAGACCTAGCAGCAACCAAGTTCATACCTAGCAGTAGCAGCCAGTAAGCTTCGCTGTGCCTAAGCTTTGCGCGACGGAGTGCAAACTTGCCTGATTTTTAAGTTAAGCTCGCATAGAATGCCAAGTGGGAGCAATTGCCTATGATGCGATATTTCCCTTCTTTATTTTTCTGGCAGTTTTGGCACTGATGCCCTCCACTTTCTATCTGCGCGTGAAAACCCCTCTACTCACGCCGTTGCTGGTATGCCTCATCTCACAGTTTCACAAGGGTCCTGCTTGCTTTTCTTTCTATTTTCTCAGTCGCAGGGATTCCTCTCTCGATTAAGTGTGGTGTTGCATTTATCGTCGTCACATCATCATCAGCCTTCCGTGTCCACTGCAAGACCTAGTCCGTTGTTTCTGTAAACTGCATTTTCATTCTGTTGGCACGCATTCTGTTGCTCTTCATAGACAACAGGCTACCTGCTCTATGCATTGGATGACGTGCCCATTTCTATGTCTTTCTCAAGTTGAATACAGTCAACGAGTGATTTTCTGGATGCCTGATTTTTCGGACATGCTCAATAATTTGGATGCCTTCGCAGCACCGCCACGTACGCCAGAGTCAAGGTATAAAACGTCTGAAATTTCGGACGCAACAAACCTTCACCGTCTGATTTTCCGGACTTTTTGCCATCGCCGCAAGTCCGAAACGGCATTAATAGTAGCCACCACCGCAGGCATTTTTGTTATCTCGCCTCTTCGAACCGGCGCTCTCGCACGCAGATTCGCTCGCAGCCGTAGCCACCGCAGTGGCAACGCTAGGCCTAGCTACTTCGACGTTCGCTACCAAGCTTCTTTCTGTTCGGTGCCGTGTTCTTTCATTGAAACAATTCGCTGCTGTTATCAATAGCTGACTCCGCCTTTGTAATTCTCACCATTGTCTTGGAAGCTCAGAAAGCACGGCGCGTTGCATAATGTCGGTTTCCAAAAGTTAGCTTCGCCTCACTACAGCAATGTTACGCAGTGAAGCATACGCGAAGTATTGTGAAGCATATTAAGAGTTGGAAGGGGCAATTGTCATGGGACATGGTATGTATTCCTTATACATGTGTGCACCCGCCACTTGCTTTCACATTATGAGCACCAATATGCCTAATAAGCGTACTGGCAAACCTTCAGAGCTATTTTAGACCTTCCTGTGGTGATTTGAGCCCTTGGGGGCATTAAAAGGCATGCACTCGATTTTTCCGGACTGCCCGTTTTTTCGGATGTTTTTTGCGGCCCCTAGGGAGTCTGAAAAATTGGACGTTGACTGTATCAGTTACCCGCAATCGCACTATCACTGCCACTATCAGCCGCCGGGGTGGAGTCAACATGAAAGCACGGCTGGCTTTGCTTCATACTGTCGATGTGAAGACATTGTCAACATGGCATGAAACCATATCTTTTGTTGCTGATTCTCAAATTCAACGAAATGAATTTTTTTTCTTATTCAAATTTGATTTTTACAATTGCCCAATAATTTGGAAAATTTTGCATGGCCCCTTCCATGTAAGAAAAATCCAGCAGCAACTACTTATTTGCATCAAAGTCACTATATTGATGTTTAACTGTATAATGGATGTTTCCCACTGGATTATTGCGGTCTGTTGTAACGAGCACTGACTTTAATGAGCCATGCAACGCTGAACAGCTCAACTACTTAGCAAGGTAAGGCATGTGTAGAAGAAGCTCCACCCTTGAAGTTGGACCTTCATAGTTGGAGAATGTTGCAAGTGAGCAGCAGTGTTTGCAGCGCTGAGCCTGAAATCTTCTGCTTTGGTGCAGGCCTGCGAGAATGGAAGAGGGGCTGTGCTCCTTTCTGTAGCTCGAGGCAAGGTGTCCGAAGGTGTTGACTTTGGTGAGCGCTCTTGACTGGTTGGTTTCCGCCCCTTGTTGGACCTCACTGAGGTGTATCTGAGAACTTGCTCTCTTTTGCAGACCACCACCTTGGCAGGGCAGTGCTCATGTTCGGCATCCCTTTTGTCTACACGCAGAGCAGGATTCTTCGGGTATGTGTGTACGAAATCCTTTTAAAGCCAGTGGTGCCACAGCTAGATGTAAGACACAGTTAAATCTCGCAAATAGAGAAACATCTTTAGCTGAAGATCATGTTATATACATTGAGAACTTTGTTCAAGTGGGATTTCTGTGTTTCAGCAGTCAAAAAAAGAAATACACAAACTCCTAGAGAAGCTATAGTGGGTCAAACCTTGTTGGTAAGCATACATCAACGAAAGTCACATGAATACAATTGAAACTAGATTTAACGAAGTGATGACCACGCTCGAATTATTTCGTTAAATCGGGAAGTTCGTAAAATCAAGAAAGGGATTTTTCAGTCCTTCAAAATCTCAAATTGTAACGTAGCAACACCCAAAAGCTACCCTGGCATTGTATTTGCCACAAACCATGCCTGCGCATGTGAAAAGTCCGCGAGGGGGGCCCGAATTACTTGTGCAACGTGGGATGCAGGCCAGGTAGACAGTCACATGAAGCTATGACAGGCTGCCGATATGCAAAGACATGGGTGCAATGACTGACTAGGGCACGTAGATGTTTTAACGCCATAGCATTAGAGCGCATGCTCGAAAAGAAACCCATCTGTGGGAAAATTAGAAAGAAATAACTGCTTTTTAAACTCATTTGTTTCTGGAAAAACTTCGTTAAATCGGGTTTGTGGCCATTATTTTCAATAATTTGGGTTGGTGACACCAGTGAACCCTATTGGTACTTGCTGGTGAATGGAAATTTCTTCGTTAGATAGAGAAGTTCCTAAAATCGTGTTTCTTAGATCAAGTTTTAACTCTAATGGAGTCATAATTTTACGATCATGCTCACTGGCCGTCATTTTGCTTGTTATAAGCATAACAGCCATTAGTTTTGTTATTTGGGTTGGTGACAGTATTGAACCCTATGGGTACCTGCTGGTGAATGGAAATTTCTTCGTTAGATTGGGAAGGTCATGAAATCGGGTTTCGTTAGATCAAGTTTTAACTGTAATGGAGTCATAAGTTTAGTATCATGCTCACTGGCCGTCATTTTGCTTGTTACAAGCATAATGCATGATAGTCCTTGGGCTACTAGCACTCAGACGGAGAGATAAATTAAGGAAACTTGAAAGTGTGGAAGATGGGGCATGGTTGTTGGTGTGATTGGAGAATGCTTGGACTTGAGCCATCTTACAGCTGTGGCAATACACTGGCCTTGATGGTGAAGAGTGTAATGACGCCTCACCACTTTTTCTTTGCTAGGCCCGGCTGGAGTTTCTGCGGGACCAATTCCAGATCCGGGAGAACGACTTTCTCACCTTCGATGCCATGCGGCACGCTGCGCAGTGTGTGGGCCGAGCGCTTCGTGGGAAGACTGACTACGGCATCATGATCTTTGCTGACAAGGTCGGCAACCACTATTATGCAACTAGTATCTGCACTTAATGCGTAGTTGAACAAAGCGTAAACAGATGACTGCAGCAGAGGAAGAGTAGCCGTGAAACATACTCATCTTCTCGTGTGTTGTCACAGTCTTGGGAAAAGTATTTCAGGTGTATGCATAGAATGTGTGGAACTCTGTCGCACAATTCGTGTGTCCTAAAAGCTGTTTACAAGACAGCTGCTGGTCTGCATGTCTAGAGGGGATTTATTTTTAGGTATAATTTAATCACTAGGTATTGCAACTGGACTGTGCTAAGGATGAAGGTTTAACAGAACTGTTGATGAAGGTTTAACAGGCAAGTTGGTTTAGCCTCATCTTGTGTAACAGTGCAACATAGAACTGAACAGGAACGAAGGAAGTGATGGGGTAGGCTTGACAGGTTGCATAGGGCTCTTAACTCTCCCTACCATGGGGAAAATAGGTGTTTTTTGTATGCTATGGCAGATTTTCTTTCTGAAGGAACTACTGCACGCAATATTTAATGAACTGCATAATAAGAAAGCAAAATGAATGCACTTTTCACGCATAAAAGCGTTATTAACGAGTTGTATGTCATAAAAAGATAATTGAACAAAATTTGTAAAGACGTGCTTGTATCTACTAAGACAGAAATGTTACGAAAATTATGAGATGTAAAAAATGTATTGCCGCCTATTAGGCACTATCTTCGAAAAAATCTAAATTTTTCATTGAACAGGTAATTCCGCTACAAAAATTAAACTGCAAGCACTACAGTTGGGCGTGCCGGTCTGCGGCCGCCGATGTTCCGGGCTGGTTTCCATCGTCATCACTTTCAGACTTGAAGTCCGATGAAAAGTCAGTGTCCTCCGACTCGCTGCTATTCGATGTATCGATAAGATCAGCTGCAGAGGCAGTAGAATCGCGATATCTGCAATCTCCCGAAGTGCGCATGCCGTTTTTGGAGCCGGACATCTTTGCGTTTTGCTTTGACGATCGCGAAACTTTGAAACGTGTTTAAATATCACCACCTGGCAGGAAAAAAAGCGAACTGCTTAGAAAACAAAAATATAGTTTCTCCTCTTTCACGTCCGATGGCGCAGTGTGTCCGTGAGCGGCGCAGAAGGTCTCGGAAGCGGCGTTCAAACCATCGATAGCGGGCGGTCATTTTTTCGTTCACCTTTGACAATCGCGAAACTTCGGAGCACGTTTAAAAATCACTGCCTCGCGGGAAAAAAGTCAGCAACCAACCACAACTTCAATCGCCTTTGAGGTGCACTGGTTAGGCCTAACCAGTGGTGGCGTCGAGGTGGCATGCCGTCGCAGGTAACTTGCCCTTGATGTGTTCCTACCCGTAGACGATTACACAGAGACTACGCATGCGATCACGCCCACGGGCTGAACTGACAGCAAAGCATACGAAGCGGAGTTTGGTTTTTGGGGCGATCAGCCGTGGCAACTACTACGAATGCCTACGAAGTTTGTATGTGCGCTCACTGGTACGAACGGCGAAAGCTCACAAGTGCACATAAAGCCTAAGAGTAGCTCCAAACTAAATTTGCTAAACACTGCTTAAATCGACAGCAGTCAAGGCCGCGTTCAGTGCAAAGTGCACCGCTGATAAGCACTCGAGCAAAGGCTCCTCCGTCACCTAGGCAATCACTGCTCTCCCGCATCGTGCTGCTGCCTTTTGTGTTTCTTTTTTTTTCGTTTGTTTGTTCATTAATTTTGCGTCTCATGCTCCTCCTCCACATTGCCCTTGTTGCTGTCCTGTCCCATCGGCGGGCGCACCTCATTGAGAAGCATGCTTGTTACCGCGCTTGGCGATGGGATTTTCCTGCGGAAGCCGCATTATAACCGGTATTTTGCCTTGCAAGGCTGCACTGTAAGCGAGTATGTGTATACATGGAGTTCTATGGGAGAGTAAACGGGAGTCGGAAAAGGCCGAGTTGTAGCCAGTTGTGCACTATGAGCAGTTGCGTTATAAGCGGTCTAAGCTGTACGTTTTCCAGCCACTGCATCGTATTTAAACAAGAAAAGGCGTGAAGCGCGCGTGATCGAGAATAGTAACCGCCGCCTGCCTCAGCAGCTTCTCCGCAATTCAGCCAAAGACTGATTTTCCGTACACCCGATTTTTCGGACATGCCTGATAATTGGGACGACTTTGCGGCACTGCGATGCACCCCATAGAGTCAATGTATAAGAACGTCAGAAATTTCGGGTGCAAAGACCCTTCGCCGCTCGATTTTCCAGACTTTTTGCCGTGTCCGCAGGTTCGAAGCGGCATTAATCGAAGCCACCTCCAACTATCTCGCCGCCTTGAACCTGTGCTCTCGCACGCAAATACCCTTGCAGCCGCAACCACCACCGCGGCAACCAAGGCCTAGTAAAACCACGTTTATTCGACCCTCGTTAATTCGGAAAAGCGGACAACTCGAACTCGTCCTCTAGTCCCGGCTGGTGTATGCATTATTCAGTGCAATCAAACTCTCGTTAACTCGGACGTATTTGGCCACACATCGGTTAATCCGGACACAACTATCGGAGTTTGGCGAGCGAGGAACACCGCAAATGTGTGACGCAAGAGAGTAAAAACGGCGCTAGCGTCCAACCGAAACAAAGCGGCGGAGTCCGTATGGTCCGCATCGCCATAGTCATCAGAGGTAATCATATGTGAATACAACGCCAGAACGCTTCGTGTCTCTGTACTTTTTATTCTCGCGTTTACTTCCTCGCATAACACCACGTTGGCCGCAGGATTTCATAATTGCATAGTCGCCATCCATGATCGCGTCATAGCGATCGCGGTTTCTTCTGCAGCGGTTACAGCAAACAGTAGATGCGTTTTTACTTGGTACGCGCATCGCCCGCGTGCCTAGAAAAACTGCGTAGTCGCCATCCATAATAGCATCGAGAGCGACTGTGGTTTCGTCCGCAGATGTTGCAGCGAATGATAGTTTCGTTCTGACTAGGTGCGTGTGTCGGCCGCGTGCCTTCAGCACCGCAATGTCTCCGTTCGTAATCACGTTGATAGCGGCCGCGGTTTCCTCCGCAGTGGTTGCTGTTGACAGTCGTTTTATTTTGACTCAATGCAAAGCTGACGAGAATGAAGAGCACCGGCTACATCGCGATGGACGGACTATCTTTTGGCGATCAGCTCACTGGCGACAACATAATCGGGATGTGCGTGTGGTAGTGCAAAGGGTGTCGCAAATGAATTCACACGCCACAGCCGAGCTGTGAATGAAGTTGCAAGGCCTCGATTGCCACTGCAAGAGCCAATGACTCACGTGATGACGAGAATTGCAGCTTCCGCACTGCTTTTGTGCAAAATAAGTGCAGTATTTGCTCATTCATTCACTAAATAAAAGCATGTTGACGGAGTAAGTATTTGCTTATTGTTTTCTGGATACCCTGGATAATTCGACATTTGGTTAATTTGGACATTTTTTTCGGTCCCGTGAAATTTGAATTAACGAGGTTTTTCTGTAGTTGGGTACAACTTAAGGCAGGAAAGGCCCTGGCCAGATGACCGAAGCACAACAGCCGGTTGCCTCCGCGACTAAAGAAATAGTCCCGCAGATGTGACTCAACCCCAGTTTCTAACCCCACAGTTCGGAGAACAACGAGCACGGGCTGCCATGTTCTCCGCTGTGTTGCCACGACACATAAAAAAATACTAGTAGATTTTCTCTAGAAAAATTCGTGAAAATCAGTAGATTTTTTATTTCAATTCTGGCCCTCGGTTTCTGAACCCACGATTCAGCACTTATATTAGTACTCTATTGTAGTATTGTAGCTTCTGAGAAATTGCGCAACAATGACCTCGCAATTTTTGGTGATAATGTTGAGAAACTTGGGGTTCCCGAAGGCCATAATCAAGCATGGATTTAAAAACATTCAAGACCTCGCGATGGCGTATTCAGTAGCGTCAGATGGTAGTTAATGCCTGAAAGCTTTAGTGTTGGTGAGTTCTGTTGAGCTAAATGAAACGTGCACGCTGAAGTTGTTCAGTTAATGCATGAATTGATGTGACGCAATGAGTGACGTGCCCTGTCCATGTGGCATGTGCAGCACACGAGCAGAAACTGACAATCTGACTGCACTATTCAGAACAAGTAAGTAAGTATGAGTTCCTGTTTCCTTTTAGCACAGGTAAGGCGCTATTGCGCTAATAGCGCCACAGAAAAAGAGTAATTGGTTGTCGTTTTATAATTGCGAGTTACGGTAGTACACTCAGTTCCACCGATTGATCAGTCTGACTCTTGCCCCAGTCTTTGCTCATAAGACATCAATAGCATCAGGTTTGAGAATCTGGAAACACAACAATGCGCTCATTTTTGAGCCAAGCTGACTTTTTTGGTTTGTTATCCAGGTAGCACTGCATTAAAATGAACTCGGTACGGGGAAAGTAGCAGTTTTGCTTTCATTTCCGTAGAAAAGACAAAAATTAGTCGATTCAATCGTCTTATCACTGAATCAGCAGAAAATTTTAAATATCAGTAGATGTACTGATAAATCAGCAGCCATGGCACCACTGGTTCTCCGTCAGTGGGGTCACTGGCCATCCGGCTCATGAAGTCAGTCTAGAGTGCGCGCTCTTTGGTGGAGGCTCGTGCATCCACCTATGAGGGGCAAATGCCGCTGCCTTCTAAAGTTGTACCCCACTATAGCCACTGCAACGTTCGCTACCAAGCTTCTTGCTGTTCGGTGCCGTGTTTTTCAAACAATGCACCGCTTTTAGCAATGGTGCCGACTCCACCTTTATAGTCCTTGCTAATGGCTTCGAAGCTCAGAAAGCACGGCGCATTGCAGAATGCCGGTTCCCGAAAGTCAGCTCCGCCTCAATACAGAATTGTTACGCAGTAAAGTGTGCGCAAAGTATTGCAGTGGAGCATACCAACAGTAGGAAGGGGCAGTTGTCACGGGACACAGCATGCTTCCTTTAATTATACACGCATGCACCCGCCGTCTCCTGTCACAATACCAGCACCGATACGCCTAATATGTGTACTGGCAGGCCTTTAGAGCCATTTCGGGTGTGCCTGTGGCGATTTGAGCCCTTAGGGGCGGTAAAAGGCATGCATTCATTTTCTCGGACGTTTTTGCGGCCTCAAGGGAGTCCGAAAAATCGGACGTTGACTGTACTCGCCTGCCCGTCTTACGTGATGACGGTTGTGTGCACTAAGTTTCTTATTCTGGTACCAGCAAATTTCCCGTGGGTCGTTGCACACCGCATCCACAGCTATCGCCGCCAACTTTATTACGATAAGCATCTTCACTTATCTGTTTCACAGTGCATGGGCTGTTGTAAGTATACTGCACACTTTTAATGGGCGATAACCCAAACACGCCGCCTTTTCCTGCTCCATGCAGCGTGAATGGAGCGTCATGTATCACTCTGGCAGCATAGTAGGCATCGTATTTCGGTGTTGTCCACCAGCTAGATTTCATTTATCTTTCCAGTTGCAGTCTCAAAACACTGCGCAAAAAGGAAAATGACAGCATGCGTCTTGGGTAGCTTAGGCCATACCAGATCGAGACATGTCCGTGTCTTGTGCCGTAACGATTCGCATTGAGTGGCTACATCAAAACTTCCCACCAAAGGCCCCGCTTGAAGCTGCTGACCCAGGCCTAATTTTAGGAGTACAAACGTAAGCTTGCTGAAGCCGTAAAAAACGACAACGTGCTTTTCGGGAGCACTTGAACCCCACCAGTTCGGCTCGTGTCGGCGTCTCGTGCTGCAACGATTCGCACAATGCGATGTCAGCTACAGTTGAGTCTGTCAATTTTTTCGTCACTTCCGATCGCACATTTTTTTGGTTAGTACGTCTTTTCTCGCATTTTCTTCTGAAACGTATGAACGAGGTTCTACTGTATTTGCACACCCGTAATTACTACCCTCTTTGCGGGCATCACTCGCCTGTTTTGTCTAGAGTAAATTGAAAGCGCACATGAACAGTGGTGGTGTCACTGAAGAGATCTTGATTTTGATTCATTAAAATGATGGCGTCATCTGTCATGACTAAGGCAAACACAATTTTCTGCTGTAGCAAGCCTGGTTTTGTGTCAAATGTATTTTTAGCAGTCATTCTTTATTGGGGAGAACTCAGACACTTTCATACTTCGATATGAACATACTTGACTGTAGATGCCAGGGAATGCAGGTGTAGATCCACAATGATGCATCCAAGAAGCACAAACTGCATATGTTGTTTATTTATTGGCATTGTTCACGGTGGAAAGATTTAACTTTACGTCAATTCTGTATCTTTTTTCTGCAGCTAATATGGAAAACATACAGAAATATCATATTGCATACTGTTATCTGCTGGAAGGAAGGGTAGCTTATTCTGTACTACCAGAAACATTGCTGGTCGCAATAAGTAGGAAAACTGCCTTAAATTAACAGTACTTACTAGATGCACCTAAGGGCATGCCAACTCATATGGATGAAAAAGGCCTTCGTACCCTCAATGGCTTGTGCTCTCTTTCTCTGTGCGATTCCTTACACACCGTTACACCATTTTGAAGCGGTGATTGTGGTTGAAGATGCCGTAAATGTTTAGCGAAGTCTGTGCTGTATGAACTGACACCTTGGCTGTGCCAACGTTGACGCAGCGTTTCTCACGGTGGGACAAGCGTAGCAAGCTGCCTCGCTGGATACAGGAGCACCTGCAGGATTCTCTCTGCAACCTGAGCACAGAGGAGGCGTTGCAGGTCGTCAAGCGCTTCCTGCGACAGATGGCACAGCCTTTCACAAGGGTCAGTACCTCCTGCAATCTTGGCTTGCGCTGTGTTTGGTAGATGTGTGCCCATACGTGTAGATGAGTGTTCTATTAGTGGCAGTTGTCTGCTTTGTACTACAACAATCAAACATTGTGCGTCTGACAATAATTCTACCTTCGTCATATCTGATAGTCGTACAAGCATGTGCGCTGATATTGGGCAGAAAAATTCGTTAATTTTATATTTCCTGTTTTCCTTCATTATATAAATTCGATACTTCATTATATCTATGTTCTCTACATTGAGGTTTGGCAATATTTCTGCGCATAAGTTCAGCTTCGGTGCTAGCCAGCACTGGCATACAGGTGTACGCCTAAAAATTGAGGAGGCTGATTTGAGAAACTTACTTTAAATGAAGATACATTTATGTAAGTAAAAAATCTTCAGGGTAATGTATTTGACACCCAGTGTCAACAGTGTGTGAGCAAGGGGACCCTCAGCCTAGAGCCAACGTTTCGACCAGGGGATTTGTCAAGGTGACAAGTGCTTTTCTTGGCGCTCAATTTCCCCCCAAAAGCGAGGAGCATAAGCATAAATGAAGGAATAAGGCTGGGGAAAGGGCACTGGAAATGTTCACTAGGAAGATCCTTTGTAAATGTACTTTATAAATAGTCTCCAGTTTCTAATCCTTCGTTCACGTAACATTTTGGTGGAGAGTGCCGTGCCCCGTCCTCGCCATGGAGCTCCGCCGCACCGTCCTACTTTCCACCATGGCTCCCGGTGACGACACCTCGTCTGCTTCTACTCCTGCGACCCCGACAACAACGTACATCACGGTTACCAGTCCCCGCGATCCTGTCATATTCTCCGGCCAAGATAATGTCGACGTTGAGGACTGGCTCAGCCTGTATGAACGTTCCATCCGCCACAGCAGAGACCAGCAAATATGCACTCGACGCCATCACCAGGGCAGCCCAAGCACGCGAAATTGCCCGTGCTCGCCTTCTGACCTTCCAAGAGAACCAACGGCGTTTGTATGATCGTCAACACAGCGATGTCCACTTTTCACCTGGCTCTCTGGTACTCCTGTGGTCCCCGACTCGTCACGTTGGCCTGCCAGAAAAATTCCTGTCTCGGTACACAGGTTCATATCGAGTGCTGTGGGCCGTAACTCCAGTTACTTATGAAATCGCCCCAGTCAGTACCAGTGCCTCATCTGCCCCAAATTCCACTGATGTTGTGCATGTCGCACGCCTCAAACCATATTACTCTCCTGTTACCACCGATATTTGGACGCACCGCGACAGGTGCTTCTGCCGCCGGGGATAATGATATATGCATATTGTGTGTTTCTTGTGGATGATGCGATCGGGTGCCCCGACGAAGAAGACGAACTGCTTCTTGCCCACGAGCTATCGGCAGAACTGGCCAGTGCTGCAGTTATCCTTTGTAAATAGTCTCCGGTTCCTAATCCTTCGTTCGCGTAACAATATGTACATGCTAGCAAGTAGGGTTATTTTGTTATGATGGAACATTGCAATTACATTGTCAATTTTATAAAACCATACTAGTAAGCCGTTATACTAAAACATTGTGTACTTGGCTCATGTTATCTTAGAAAATTTAGTAATTCATAACCCCCACTGTAATGCCTATTGAAGGCGCTGTGGGTATTCCGGTAAATAAATAAAAAAATAGCTGTCCTCACCAGCTTGTGCCTTATTATACCACATCTTGGAGGTATTTGACCCTGAGCTAGTCGTCACTCATCACACAAGCTGTCAAGCAATAAGCTCAGAATTGAGGGTGGTGCTGAAAAAGAAAAAAAAAAAAAGTGCCCTCGCTGTCCCCAAACTTGTGGCCCTTGTTACTAAGAGGCTGGCTTTCCCGCAATGTGTAGAGGTTTAGTGGCTAAGTGTGCTTTGCAGGCGAAATTTTGCTACACGAAATCACAAGATTCAGCACAAAATCGCCCCAATATTATGAGATTAGA
Source organism: Dermacentor silvarum (assembly GCF_013339745.2). Lineage (NCBI taxonomy): Eukaryota > Metazoa > Arthropoda > Arachnida > Ixodida > Ixodidae > Dermacentor > Dermacentor silvarum. Next base: position 129,844,689 of record NC_051160.1, read on the forward strand.
TAGAAACAAATGCTAAGGACCGTGTTTGTTCCCGCACAGCTAGCAATATATTGGATTTGATTCGAATATTCGTACCCAACCGAATATTGAAACGTTTTCGAATATCTATTTTTCAAATTTTATATAAATATTAAAAATATAATTTTCGATAATATTCAAAATTTTAAAATATTCACACGCCCCTAGCCTGCATGTTCTTAATAGCCCTGAAATGATGCCATTCGGAGCTGGATTTAAGCTGGTGAAAGAAGAAAAATTTTGGCGGAACTTGTCTCAGAATGGCTGTCGACGGTAATGCGATTAGCATTCGAGCAATGTAGTGACACGCTGTATTTCTGAAGTCGCAATAATTTAACATGTGTAGGGTCATTCTGAGATTCTGATTGCTTCAGCTATATGAGAAATAGACATACTACGATATAGTCCCACTCGCCTGCCAAGGTCGCCCATGAGCCTCCTAGCATGACGACGACTGTATGACGCCAATGCAGCGACAATGTGGAACGACAAAGGTGGTTTAATGACGACAGTGAGATGCCATGATTGAATGATGACGATGGTATAATGACGACAGCATCACAACGGCAGGAGGACAATGAGATGACGACAGTGGTGTGGTGGCTAGAGGAGTAGGTGTGCCAACCAAGCGTAGTTGCCCACTTCACATCATGATGCAAAAATGGTGCTGCTGCGAGTACAATGGTGCTCCTGCGCCCATCGTCGCCGATATGCGAACGTAGACAAGAGGCATGTTTGCAGATATCGCTGTCGCTGATTTCAGCTATGATGTATGCTTCAAATACAATTCTGAGCAGTGTAAGCAAAGCTGGATGGAAAATTTGGCTATTTTCAGGAAACAGGAAATACTGGAATTATTTTTCTACTTGGCACTGCAGTTGTAGTGGGTTTGAACAAGTGAGGAGTTATTTAGGAGTTTTATACTACGAGCTGTATGCAGTCTTTTTTCGTTGATTTAATTGATAGTTTAACATTGATAATTTAACTGATTCAAACAATACTTAACTGCACTTAAGTATTGCTTGAATCAGTTAAATTTTGAGGTTCGACATCCTGTACCAATTACCACATAAGCTGAGAGATGCGCATTGGGGTGCTCCCGAATACATTTTTGGCTACCTGAGATTATTTAACGTGCACCTAAACTTATGTACCCAAGCATTTCGCATTTTAACCTCATTGGAATATGGCTGCTATGGCAGCTAGGTAATTAAACCTGCAGGCTCATCCTAGCTCAGCAGCACAATGGTAACCACCGAGCCATTACAGCGGGTAAAAACAGTTTGGAGCAAGGATGTTGCACTTGGAGCTGAATTTGTTACACCCATATAATTAAGTCAATGTCCTTCACCTCTCCTAAAAAGCTTTATAAAAAGACCTTCCTGCCTTTGGCACTGTAACTGGTAAAATTTTTTCTATTTCAGTAACAAGCGAACTTTTCTGCAGAGTTACAGTGCAGCCATTAGCAAGAAAAGAGTCTTTTGCACACATGTGGGGTCCGCTGCTGCTCTTGTTGGCACTGAGAACAGTGGTGCTTTAGGTCTCCTGACTTACAGTTCAGAGCGAAGAAATAAGCATTCCTTTTGAGCCATGGTTGAACTTCTTTGAGGATGAAATACCTTTACTAATTGGTGCGGCCTCTGGTGATTCGGCCTCGGAGATTAGCTTGCACTAAGCTTACCACTCACTTTTTCGTTGTAGAAGTTTTCACATCTTTTAGCAACTTTTAAACACGCAATAAAAGAGACTTGTAGCTCCTCACTGAACAAACTTACGGCTACACAGATGGCATATTTTTTCTCTGAATGCTTTATTTGTAATTTGCCACAAGTACCAGATGACAAGTGCCGCTCAGCACTGTTCTACTTAGCGCGGCGACATTTGGGCATCAGGATGCGGAGAAGTGGTGAACTACGCTCCAGAGGGGTCCGTTGGCACACCTATTCCTCTAGCCACCATAACAATGGTATGGCGTCGGATGCATGATAGCGACTGTCTGATGACAGCATGGTCACAATAGAATGACTAACAAGGAATTACATCTCTGAATAGATGAAGGCAGTATGAGGGCAATGCAATGACGTTACTGAAGTGATCACAATGGTGAAATGACACCGGGACAACGACTTCAGGACAATGGTATGACGACGGGCTGTGTGGCATGACGGGAGTAGGATGTCGAAGCTAGAATGATGACGATGGAACATCTGCGGCAGCATCGTGACGACAGTATGACAATGACTGTATGGCGACGACGCAATAACTATGATCGTATGACAACAGTATGAGGACAATGGGATGACAATGAGTGCATGATAAAAATGGCATGATGATGACTGTGTCAGCAAGCATGTATGACGATCATGCTGTGATGACGACTGCATGATGGGAATTCGATGATGTAGCTGTAGTGACGACGATTGAACGACCACGATGGCCTGAGGTCAACGATCCGACAACGGATGCATGCATGCAACTGTCTGACGGTGACAGCGTGACAACGGTGCGATATTCCCGATTCAATGACTACAGTATAATTAGGATAGAATGACGAAAAAAGATTGATGTCAATGAAACGATGAAGGTGGTATGACGACGACAGCATGACGACAGTGGGATGACGTTACTAAAGTCATGATGGTAAAATTACTGTGACAACGACGACATGATGACAACGGTATGATGAAGTTAGAATGACGATAACGGAATGACCATGACGCGTCACGACGGCGGTGTGATAACGAATGCATGACTGTATCCCGACGATAGCATGACACGATTCGGAGGACAAAACTGGAATCATGACTATGCAACGACCACTGCAACATCACGAGCACATACCTAGTGGCCAAACTATTAGAGAGCTTGGGCCACTGGGTCGAAGTAGAAGGCGTGGTGGCGATGGCATAACGAGAATGCGATCATGAAGCTAGATAGACAATTGAACCAGCATGACGGCATCACGACAGCGCTGTGACAACAAATCCATCACGATGATGGTGTTATGACGATGCAACGATCACGACGGCATCACGTCCACGAGCACATACCTAGTGTTCCAAGCTATTAGGCAACTTGGGACACAAGGTTATGGTAGAAAGCATGACGACAGTGGCATGAGAGTCAGATCACGAAGCTTGAATAATGACCACAGAAAGACCACGACGGCATCATGGCCACGAGCAAATACCTAATGGCCCAATCAGGCAGACAACTTGGGCCACTGGGCCCCTGTAAGAAGGTAGACATATAGATAGATAGATAGATCCAAAATAGCTGAAGTCGGCAAAGAATGCTAATCGCATAAAAAAATCCCATGAGGCCATGTTCAGGCTTTAGGAAGATTGCGGCAGTGTCACTGTTTTATTTAGAAACTGCATTCGGACTCCCTAGGGGCCGCGAAAGCATCCTAAACATCAGGCAGTCCGAAAAAACAAATGCCCCCAAAGTCTCAAATTGCCACAGGCATGTCCGAAATATCTATGAAGGCCTGCCAGTACACTTATTACACATATCGTAGCTCGTACTATGCTAGGAGGTGGCTGGTGCAGGCGTGTTTAATTAAGGAATACAGCGTCCCGTGACAATTGCCCCTTCCTACTCTTCATATGCTTTACTGCAATACTTCGCGTATGCTTCACTGCGTAACACTGTTTTATTGAGATGAAGCTGACTTTCAGTAACCGGCAATATACAATGCACCGCGCTTTCCGAGTTTCCATGACAGTAGCGAGTTTTACAGAGGCGGAGTCAGCATCGTTGCTAACAGTGGCGAATTGTTTCAATGAAAAACACGTTACCGAACGGAAAGAAGCTTGGTAGCGAATGTCAGAGTAGCCAGGCATTGCCGCTTCCTAGCATTGCCGCAGTGACTACAACGGATCTGCGTAAGAGAGCGCCAATTTGAGGCGGCGAGATGATCAGAATGGCGGCGGTGGTGGCTTCAATTGATGCCGTTTCGGACTTGCGGTCATGGCAAAAAGTCCACAAAATTCGGACGGCAAAGGTTTTTTGCATCTGAAATTTCAGACAATTTTATGCATTGACTCTATGGGGTACGTGCAGTGTCGGCGTCCGAATTATCGGGCATGTCCGAAAAATCGGGCGTCCGGAAAATTGGTCATTGACTATATTTGACATACTGGGCAATGGTCCTTAACCAGACCTACAGTTCCGGCTGGTGTTATAATGGTGTGATAAATGAAATACATCTAGCGCATTTGGAGATCCTCGTACTGGTCTGTACTGATTCAATGGCGCTGTTTAAAATCCTGTTAACAATAGTAACCACGTGGAACAGATTTCAGCCTACATTTCTGCACAGGCCCCAGGCAGGAAAACCAATGCCTACCAACAATAGGTAAACAGTGCCTGTGTTGAACATGTGGTGCATATGTGCTCCATATTTTTATCGCTTCAAAGTGCTGGAGACATTCAGTCCTAACTGCATGCCACAGTGGCTGTGGCACTCATCTGCGGAGCAGCTCAATGTCATGAGCTCCATTTCCATCTGTGGCAGTCATGTTTTAGCAGTGCTTTGCTTCCAGCCAAATAAATATATAGGCTAAGTAGGAGACGGCTGTTTAACATAAGTTTAGCCGGAGTGCAACTACTCTTTGTGACAACCGAATTCAGGATAAGCTTCGCCCGCAGAACTACACTGCATCTTCCTGCTCCAAAATGCAGTTCCCGAGAGACCCTGATATTGAAAGAGCTCCACTTCTATTGTGACGTCATGGAAATCAGTGAATGTAATTGGCCTGCATGTCTATGCAAATTCCTGAGTGGACAGAGGTGAATTTTTCTGTGTTCTTTTGTTGTCGCCGACCATACTAGTGGGATGACAAGCTTGGCACTCTTGTTTTTGAATGCTCTAGAACTTTTCTTCTTTAGCATGTTTGTTCTACCTTCTAGTTCCTCCTTACTGTCGCAGTTGTGCCAATTTTTTCATTGAAACAACTCGTTTGCATGGAGCTGCCTATGTTGCACTTCAAGCTGACAGTACAATTAGTAATCTATTGTGCAGTACCCAATGTACGCTATTTGTAATGTACAGCTATGCATTGTATTTGTAGTGCACATGCTATTTGTATACACTGACCAGTTTGCGTTGCGCTCACACTTTTGTGTTTCCGGCTGCAGGAGGACCAGCTCGGAGTGTCTCTACTCACCGCAGAGCAACTACAGTCCGATGAAACAAAGCGCAAACTGGAGAGCAGGGTGCAGCTTCACTGAAGGGCGTGAGGGGGGGATCACTAAAGTTGGCATCATTCCCATCATCAGTGTTATTTAATAAAGCGTCTATGCGCATTTGTTAATTGTTTCTTGAAGACTTGGATGGCATGAACGTGAGGCATTCAGCAGTGATGGTGATGCTGGTTTCTTTTTCGGTTTTTGAGGACGAGAACCAGAACCAGAATGAAAAAGTAAGTGATTATGGTGGGATGTAATTAGGGAATGCTGCCGTGGGTGAAATGCTGACACGATTTATTTTAGTTTTGTAATTACATACCGCAGTTCTATGTGGCTCATGGCAGGAGTGGAATTAGAACTAGCAAAACAAAATCAGGCACAATTAAAATCAATTTAAATAACATCTTTCTTGTTTAATTGTTCAGCCACTCTAGTAACCAATGTTAAGCATAACTTTTTTACATCTCACTTAAATGCTATGCAAAGAGGCATGCTATGCAAGGAGACAGTAAAAGAAAGCTTCCCTCCTCCACTTCGCAAAACCCTATTGATATTCGGTCACCTTCTTTTCAACCTTCATACTTGCTTAGGGTAAAAACATACATGCAATTCAGGTGTGTCGTGTGCCAAAACCACTACCTGATAATGAGGCACGCTGTAGTGGGTTATTCTGGGTTTCCAGGGTTATTTTGAGCACTTGGGGTTCTTTAACGTGCACTGAAATCTAAGTACACGAGTGTTTTCGCAACCGCTCCCATCGGAATGCGGCCGCCGTGGCCGGGATGGAGCTCGCGACCTCAAGCTCTGCACCACAACGCCACAGGCACTGATTTAGCATGGCAAGTCTTGCTTAGGGTCATCCTTTTACATGCAAGAATATGTGGCAGAGTTTCCGGGACGTCGAAGATGTCTGCCAGTGCTAATTACGTAATCATGGAAATTTTGCATGATAAACATTCGTAAGTCGAACCTCGTTATGACGAAGACTCATCCGACACGAAAATAGCTTCGTTATACCCAATATTCGTTTTAAGCATACGCACTGATATCGCTGAAATTAAAAATATCGCTATCTTGTCTACGCAAAACAAAGGAAAGCGTGATGTCTTTGATGCGCGAGAGGACAGTCGCCGGCAGATTTTGATTGCCATTCGGCGGCTTGCCGTGCCGTTACGGGGCTCGGGAACAAGGATAATTACGTGCGCGCACTTTGCATTGTCGCTAATACCAGACGTGCGAAAGGTGGTCACACGGGTTCGGTACATTGGTTTGACGGCTGTGGCCTAGTCAAGCCGCTAGCCAAAAACGCGCACGGCCGTCCCGGGTGTGCCATTTAAAGTAGCCCTTGCCGAGTACAGTCGCCGAACGATTTTTCGGACACAGTCGCACGGTCACGAATTCCGGTACTTCAATCGTCCGTCCAGCCCGCGCGTGAGCTCACGCTCGATCACTGGTGATATCTCCAGGTACGAACATATCGGTGGCGAGGCTACGACTCCTCAGCAGCCACTGCGCCTGCAGCCCTTCATCGCAGCCGTGACGCAAGTGGTTAGGCCTAGGCCTAACTGCCACCGTTTCGTCGGGAACTAAACATGCGGTTTGGAGCCGAGTAATGCATGTATATGTTACGTCGACGCTGCGGCAATGTTTGTGGCATTGCGCGCGAGTCATGGTAACAAAATCGAGTGGTGCACCGTGCGCCTTCCCAAATTTAGGTTTCCGTTTACATTAGTTCAAGGGCAAGTGGCGACGCCGCTGGGATGCCGGCATAATCGCGCAGGTTCCATCCAGCCGTCCAAGAGTCCGTGGGCATACCCCGTGGTGTTAGTGAAGACGAAGGATGGAACCCTACGTTTCTGTGTCGATTATCGTCGCCTCAACAAAACCACGAAGAAGGATGTATACCCTCTCCCATGGATTGACGACACCTTGGATCGACTCTACAACTCAAAGTATTTTTCGTCAATGGACCTCAAAATCGAAGTTGACGAGAGGGACTGGGAGAAGACTGCCTTTATAACAACAGACGGACTGTTCGAGTTCAAGGTCATGCCGTTTGGTCTTTGCTCGGCATCTGCGACTTTCCAACGCGTCATGGATACAGTACTGGCAGGCTTGAAGTGGTAGACTTGCCTCGTCCATTTGGACGAGGCAAGTCCAAATGGACGTCGTCCATTTACCTCGTCCATTTGGAAGCTTCGAGGATCACCTCCGGCGCCTTGAAACAGTGCTTCAAGCAATCAAGACCTCCGGACTCACGTTGAAGCCAGAAAAGTGCCCCTTCGCATACGAGAAGCTCTTATTTTTGGGTCATGTCATCAAGTCCGGAGTGTGCCCTGACCCACAGAAAACGGCGGCCATAACTGACTTTCCTTCACCCGCCGACAAGAAGGCAGTGCGTAGATTTCTTGGACTGTGCACCTATTACAGACGCTTCGTCAAGGACTTTTCACGGATCGCCGAGCCACTGACGTACCTCGCGAAGGCCGACGTCGAGTTCAAGTGGGAGACGCCGCAAGTCAAAGCATTTGAAGAACTGAAGCGACGCCTGCATTCGCCGCCAATACTTGCGCATTTCGACGAAAACGCCCATCCCGAAGTACACACCGACGCAAGCAGCGTAGGACTCGGCACCGTGCTTGTGCAGAGGACTGACGGACTAGAAAGGGTTGTAAGTTACGCTAGCGGGTCGCTATCGAAGGCGGAAGCAAATTATTCCACAACAGAAAAGGAGTGCCTCGCCATCATCGAGTTTCGCCCCTACCTCTAGGGCAGGCCCTTCAAAGTTGTGAGCGACCACCACCCCTTGTGTTGAATAGCTAACTTGAAGGATCGTTCTGGTCGCCTCGCACGATGGAGTCTGAGACTTCAAGCATTCGACATCACCGTCGTTTACAGGTCCGGGTGAAAGCACTCTGACGCCGACTGCTGATTCTTGCGCCCCCATCGAACCGCCGCCACAGGACGACCAGGATAACGACACTTTCTTGGGACTCATCAGTGCCGACGAATTCGCCGAACAACAGCGAGCTGACCCGGAACTAAGGAGCCTTGTAGACTACCTGGAAGGCAAGACCGTCATTCTGCCGAAGGTGTTCAGGCGAGGGTTGGCGTCGTTTTTCTTGCAAAACGACATTCTCTTAAAGAAGAACTTCTGGCCTCTCCGAGCCAACTACCTCCTCGTGGTACCCTCAGCATTGCATCCAGAGGTTCTGCAAGCTCTCCATGACGACCCAACGGTAGGACACCTCGGTTTTTCCCGCACGCTCGCGAGGATACAAGAAAAATACTACTGGCCTCGCCTCTCTGCCGACGTCGCCCATTACGTAAGGACATGCCGAGACTGTCAGCGACGCAAAATACCGCCGACAAGGCCAGCCAGACTTCTACAGCCGATCGAACCACCTCGCCGACCGTTCCAGCAGATCGGGATGGACTTACTGGGGCCTTTTCCGACAACGACGTCCGGGAATAAATGGATCGTCGTAGCTACGGACTACCTCACCCGCTACGCCGAAACAAAAGCCTTGCCCAAAGGCAGTGCCGCCGAGGTAGCCCGATTCTTCGTTGAGAACATCCTCCTGCGTCACGGTGCCCCAGAAGTCCTCATCACCGACAGAGGTACAGCCTTTACGGCAGAACTAACTCAAGCCATCCTGCGATATAGCCAGACAAGCCATCGTCGGACCACCGCCTACCACCCGCAGACGAATGACCTCACCGAGCGCCTAAATAAGAGCATCGCCGACATGCTGGCAATGTACGTCGACGTCGAACACAAGACGTGGGATGCCATCCTTCCGTACGTGACCTTCGCATACAACACGGCTGTGCAAGAAACGACGCACATGGCGCCGTTCAACCTGGTCTACGGAAGGAACCCAGCAATGACGCTTGACGCCATGCTACCGGACGTCACCGACGAAGACAATCTCGACGTTGCCACCTATTTGCAGTGTGCCGAAGAACGTCGACAGCTCGCCCGCTTGCGTATCAAGAACCAGCAGAGGACCGACCGCCGACACTACCATCTTCGACGACGGTACTACCAGCCCGGCGACCGTGTTTGGGTCTGGACTCCGATACGCCGACGAGGACTAAGCGATAAACTCTTACGTCGCTATTTCGGACCCTATAGGATCATCCGGCGTATTGGCGCACTGGACTATGAGGTCGTGCCAGACGGCATTTCGAAATCACAGCGACGCCGCGCACGACCTGAAGTCATCCACGCGGTGCGTCTTAAGCCTTTCTACGCCCGCTGACGAGCTTAGGTACTTTGTTAGGTTGTTTTTTTTTCCTTTATTACGCGTCGTTTTGTTTTCGCTTTCGCGTTTATAGAATCGGGACGATGCTTTTTAAGGGGAGGGTATTGCCACCTATACATGTTTATCTTTGACCGGTGGCCGCTTTCCACCGGCTAACAAATGTTAAACGTTATCGCTCGGCGCAGGTCGCGCCTGCATCGGAAGCTTCTAGAACGTTATCGATGCTTCTATCCGTCGTCTGTGGCCACCGACGCTCATGTAATCTGATTGTATGAGCGACACGAATTGTCTGGAACTGTCTGGAAGACACGCGGGCACCAGGGATTGTTCTGGAACCTTCGATGACTCACGTACAAAAGCCGACGCGTTTCGCCGCAGATCAGATTTTCGACGATCGCCGACTGTGTTCGCCGCTATCGTTGTGCTTTGAGTGTAGCTTGCTTTTGTGGGCACAGGTTCGCCCAGTTAACAACCAGTTTCGTCATACACAGTTTTACGACTGTTTTTTTAATTAAATTAAATTATGGGGTTTTACGTGCCAAAACCAGTTCTGATTATGAGGCACGCCGTAGTGGGGGACTCCGGAAATTTGGACCACCTGGGGTTCTTTAACGTGCACCTAAATCTAAGTACACGGGTGTTTTCGCATTTCGCCCCCATCGAAATGCGGCCGCCGTAGCCGGGATTCGATCCCGCGACCTCGTGCTCAGCAGCCCAACACCATAGCCACTGAGCAACCACGGCGGGTGACTGTTTTCTTCACTTTCACTACTACGTGACAATATACTCCGGTGTGGCCTGTTCAGATCATTAGCGCAGCTTTGCTGGGTGGCTGAAACCTATCGAGCCTACGAGCTGTTTAATTTCCACTTTGTTTACACAGCGTTATGCAATAAGAGCATAAATGAGAATGATGTCTTCAGCCGTGTTGTCATACTCGATGTTTTTGTGGTGGTCTTGTGGCATTCGGCGATTTGAAGCAAGTCGATGAAACTTCTTTCGAGGGGGCAGAGAGACGTGTGTGTGCGCTAAGAAAGCTGCATGCCCTCTGAAGCTAATTATGCGACTCATAAAGAGCGGCACAGGTTGTTATAGCTAACAATTATGTCGCCACATGTATTTCCGGTACAGCGCTTAGCGGGTTAGTTATGTAACCTCCTGTAGCTTCTCTACAGCGCAAGTCTTAAGAGGCCGATGGTTGCGTGGGTGAGTCGTATAGCGTGGAGCAGTGGGCCACCATGAACTACTCCACCCCTCCACTGTTCAGGGTGTGGAAAAAAGCGTCGTCTGCAGCAGCGCCTGCCATTCCAGCGCCCATTGCTTGCGGGCGTGGAGCCAGAGGCTGGCATTAAAGCGAAGGCTTTATAAAAAGGGGACTTAAAATTTCGGGACGCTGTCGGCCAGGCGTACCTATTACAAAAAAAAGTACAAGATGATGCAAAAGGCGTACAAATGTGATTGGATTTTTGAGCACACTACGCTGCTTGGAGACTTTATTTATAAAGTATCCATAACCCAATTCTCGTTCAAAAAATTCGGGGTAGCTTGCACTAGTGGCGCATGACACTAGTGCAAGCTACACCGAAGTGATGCTAAGTTATACGAAGTAATGCCAAGTGTGCTGAGTTATACGAAGTAATGCCAAGTCGTCGTTTTGCAGCAGCTTCTTCGGTTAACCGTGTTGGGTTCAATCGTTGTCGACGCTGGCAATCGCTTAGCAGCGCGCCGAGATTCTTGGTAAGCGGCCATCCTTGGTTTCCAAATGTCTACGTCTGGCGCACCGCCGCCTCGCACTGGCTTTCATACGGAACGAAGGAGCGCATGCACAGTTGGCCGTGACGTCACTGCTGACTGGCGGCGCATACGCTTTAGTGCGCAGCTGGTGGCAAAGTCATAGAGGACGAAAGCTATGCACAGTGTACGGGCGGCGAGCGCAGACACGCCAGGATGACGTCACAGCGTACACGCAGTAGCGCGCAGCTGGCGGGAGCCCAGCGGAACCGAGTCTGTGTCGGGCGAAGCGAGAGCGCGCATGCGCGGGTGGTTACTATGCAACGCGAGGTGACATCATCGCTCCGCGGAGTTTTCTGTTTACGACATACCGATTACACTCGTCATAAACAGCTTCGCTGTAAAAAAGAAATGTGGTAGTTTCGCTCGAAAGGCGAAGCATCGATTGCGATAGCACATTATTAGACAGCTATACGAAGTAGGGATAGTTTTATCGGCCGTATAAACTCGTAAACAATGACGTACTGACTAAATTAACAAGCATTGTGTCGCGCACGCTCAGGCAAACATGAACATATCTCACTCGAGCGCGGACACTCCTTACGCTCGCGTGAGGAAGAGCGGCAGCAGCAGGGACCGACTTGACCTTCGTGCTGCCTCTTGCTTCAACTTGAACCAAGTTGGGAGAACACAGCACACACGAAGCTATGAGCCCTCGGCGCACCTAGGCTCTGTACTCATCGCGGATCGCTTTCAAGATAGGGCCCGCGCGGCTGACTCCGTACCCCGCCCCGTCCCTCCGGTGCCTTGCGCGCGGAGGAAGATGCCGGCTTGCTTCCTTACCGCCTTCCTTCCTTGGGCGCGCGAAATTAAGCCGCCATCCGCGGCTCACCCTCGCACGCTTTCACTTGCACCTGCAGCATACGGCGCGCGGCCACGATTTTACCGCACATGAACTTTATACGAAACATCACGGCGACGGCGGAAGCGCGCCTGGAGCGTCCATATAATTGCTATCGAAATAGAAAACTGAAACGAACAAATATGAGTGATCAGTAAAAATGCAAAAAAAAGCGGTAATTTGCACATAAACAGTTACGGGGCTCACAGTTGGATTGTTTTCGTGTTCGTACTGAAAAAAATAAATAAAAATAAAATAAAAACAAGAAAGGTAGGTAAATACTTCAGAAATTTGTGATTCTACGTTTTCGTGATGGCTCGTTGTATAGTGCTGTGCGTGTGGGAAATGCGTTGTGTAGTACATGCTAGAGCACTGCACGGGCCGTTTTTTCTGGCCCGGGCCCAAAAAAGATGGTTAGGTTGCAGACTTGTAGACGTCAGAAGACGTCAGCAATTGAAGTTTCTTGTGAACGTGCTTTCCTGGCGGCTCCTCAAGCGCCCAGTTTCACTTTCTCAGCGAGAAATTGGGAAATATTTTCGTGCTCCAGGGCTTAGGAGATGGAATTTTCACGTGGTTGGAAAACTCAGATCAGATAATCTCGTCACTAGCTACAAACTTCTCATTATCACTGGTGACGTAACTGTGCTATTTAAGTGTAATAATTATTGTATGTGACAAATGAGCCATAAATTCAGAGCAGATGACCTGCTTTCTGATGTCTGCGTTCCCGATAATCCAATTTTCTAAAGATAAGAAAGTTATCTAAGTCCTCTGCTTTCAGAAAATTTTGGCAGTCTTCGCATTAACACGCGGTATAAATAAAAAAAATTGAAGGATTGATAAATGGTAAAAAATGGTACATTATTTCAAACATTTCCCGAACAGCTAATCCAGTGTCTGGATGCAGCCCCACACACAGGCCGGCAGTACCACCGGTGGTTGAGTCAAACCCTTGCGGGCGCTTAGTTCAATATAAACACACCAAACATTATACCCCCGGTTGGAGGGACAGCGTCGCATCTCCGCAATGTTTCAACCCACCGACTTCCGTTATTCACAGTATTCACATACAGATATCGCACCGAATGACTATGAAACTGGTACTCGATTGTGGGCTACGAGCAGGTGATATAGTTTAAGATCCTCGCATTTGTCCGTCGTTTGTATGAACAGCATAACTGAAACGGAACGTAAATGACAGAGATGTGAGGTGCAGAACATTCTGGCACAAATTTTATTATAGCTGTAAGGGGGTTTATTTACAAGCAGGGGCTACGTAACAACAGCCTTGGCCCAAGAGCGTCGGTCGCTGTCTCGCGCTCTGCGGGCTGCCGGACCTCGTCGTCCTCTCTCGATAGTTCTTGACCCTCTTAACCACTCCATTGGCCCCGGTGGCGAAGAGGAGCCATCCTGGCGACTCAAGGCGCTGCAAGCACAAGAGGGTCGTAGTAGGGCTTTAAGCGGCTCACGTGGACTGTTTCACGACCGCGGCTAGCGTCTGTCGGTGGGAGGTGTCACAGGCTCGACGACGTAGTTGACCGGCGTCTAGCATTGTACGATCCGGTAGGGACCATGATATTTCGCTGCAAATTGGCGGGCGAGACCGGGGGTCTGGCATGAAATTGAAAACCACACGAACGAGCCAACAGGGAAGGTATAGGGGCAGGTTTAGCCGGGTCACAGCGTTCTTTTTGAAGACCTTGTGCTTTGGATGTAAATGAGCGTGCTAGCTTGGGGGCACTCTTCGGCACATTGAGCGAGTTCTGAGGCTGGGCGGTATTCGGACGCATCCGGGCGGTACTGAAGTATGGTATCCAGTGTGGAAGAGGGCTGACGTCCGTATAGGAGAAAGAAAGGGGAAAATCCAGTGGTGGCTTCTGTGGCTGTATTGTAGGCATATGTCACAAAAGGAAGCACCAAGTCCCAATTAGAATGGTCGGAGGCTATGTACATGGAGAGCATATCACCAAGTGTTCGGTTAAAGCGCTCCGTCAAGCTATTAGTCTGTGGATGATAGCTTGTAGTGGTGCGATGAATAGTATTGCACGCACTCAGAAGCTCTTGGACGACTTGCGAAAGAAACACACGCCCTCGGTCGCTCAGCAGCTCGCGTGGTGCGCCGTGGCGAAGAACGAAGCTGCGCAAGATGAACAAGGCAACATCACGAGCTGAAGCTGTTGGAAGAGCAGCGGTTTCGGCATAACGAGTGAGATGGTCGATGGCCACAATAATCCACCGATTGCCCGCAGGGGTAGAAGGAAGGGGCCCGTACAGGTCTATGCCGATTCTATCAAACGGGCGAGCGGGCAGGGCAAAGGTTGTAATGGGCCAGGCGTGTGACAAGTTGTCTTCCGGCGTTGACACTCAATGCAGGAGCGAATGTGCTTGCGGATGTATGTGTACATTCCCCGCCAGTAGAATCGCTGGCGAAGTCGATCATAGGTTTTAAAAACGCCAGCGTGCGCGTTTTGTGGGTCGGCGTGGAAGTGCGTGCACAGATCGGAGCGTAAATGGCGAGGTATGACAAGAAGCCATTTTCGACCATCTGGCTGATAGTAATTGTGGCGGTAGAACATTGCGTCCCGGAGCGTATAATGAGCTACCTGGCGACGAAGGGCACGAGAGAGCCGTGGGGCAGGTGTCGTTGAAGGCGCAGCTAGAACGTCGATCAGCGAGGCGATCCAGGGATCCTTGCGCTGTTCGGAAGGCATGTCAGTGATATTGATGCTGGCGAAGGAAGTTGCGGAAAGGGAAACAGGCGCAACGTTAGAAGACACCGGCGAGCGGGAAAGTGCGTCGGCGTCGGCATGCTTGCGTCCGGAGCGGTAAAGTACGCGAATATCAAATTCTTGTAAACGTAGTGCCCAGCGTCCAAGTCGACCCGACGGATCCTTCAATGAAGCCAACCAGCAGAGCGAATGGTGATCGGTGACGACATCAAGTGAGTGAGTACGAACTTTATTTAGGTCCGAATGGCCATACAAGTAAGGGCGAAATTTCTGCAATGCCCAAACAATGGCCAAACATTCCTTTTCTGTAACCGAATACTTGCACTCTGCCTTCGTGAGGGCACGACTAGCATATGCAACTACGTACTCAGAGAAGCCCGGCTTTCGTTGGGCAAGTACAGCGCCAAGTCCGATCCCACTAGCATCAGCGTGTACCTCGGTTGGAGCGGTAGGGTCGAAGTGACGTAAAATGGACGTTGAAGTCAAGAGATGACGTAATTTTGCGAAAGCCTCATCACATGCCGGGGACCAACCAGACAGAGAGCTATCGCCGGTGAGCAGCTTCGTTAGTGGTGCTATAATAGAAGCGAAGTTCTTGACAAAACGGCGAAAGTATGAGCATAGATCCAAGGAAGCTGCGAAGCGCTTTCACGGTGGTAGGCTTCGGGAATTTAGCAACAGCACGAAGTTTCGGCGGATCGGGAAGGACGCCGTCCTTAGAGACTACGTGGCCCAGGATGGTGAGTTTGCGAGCTCCGAATCAGCACTTAATGATGTTAAGCTGAAGTCCTGCGCGCGTCCAGCAGCTCAATACTTCGCAAAGACGATGCAGGTGGCTATCGAAATCAGGGGAGAAAAGAACTACGTCATCCAGATAGCACAGGCATGTCTTCCATTTTAACTCACGCAAGACACTGTGCATCATCCGTTCGAATGTGGCTGGGGCATTACATAGACCGAAGGGCATGACATTGAATTCGTACAGCCCATCGGGAGTTACGAAGGCAGTTTTCGGGCGATCGGATGGCGCCATAGGGACCTGCCAATAGCCGGATCTTAAGTCTAGTGATGAAAATAATTCGGCTCCTTGCAAGCAGTCCAGGGCATCATCGATTCGTGGCGATTCGTCGTCCTCTCTCGATAGACCCTCTTCTCCACTACATAGCCATATATTCCTTCTGTGAAGGTCTATCATACCGTAACATATAATTTTTTCTATTCTGCACCTCTAAGAGGGAATAGAGGCACATGGATATGTCCTGTGTTTCATAGATAACTGCGCGGACAATGGTAAAGCTGGATTGCA
This sequence comes from Dermacentor silvarum, assembly GCF_013339745.2. Taxonomy (NCBI): domain Eukaryota; kingdom Metazoa; phylum Arthropoda; class Arachnida; order Ixodida; family Ixodidae; genus Dermacentor; species Dermacentor silvarum. Next base: position 129,860,835 of record NC_051160.1, read on the forward strand.
GCCGTATCTTTGACTACGCGAGCTTCGTATTCAGAGTCTCGAATGTCGGTTCCGAACTTGTGTCACGTACTTCACGGTTCATTTTGCATGTTGTCACCTGAGCTAGCGGCTGTCGCCAAGTGTGACGGCCGCGACCTGACCATGAAAGTGTGATTGTGTTGGAGCTCGCGTCAGCTCTTCTGTAGATCATCTGCAGCCCCGAGCCGCCTCGCTCTTCTATATATCCGGTACTGGCCTGCACAGTACTCGGGACGGAAACCGCGCAAGACCGCAGCTATAGAGCCTGACACATACCTCTGTTTTCACTATATCTGATACTGGTCTGCACTATGATCGGGACGGCAGTCATGCTAGACAGCCGCACGCATCCAACACATTACGAGTGGCTGAATTAGGTTGTTGCATAATCGGCAACGCAACAGCAGCCAACACCCAAGATTTGGGGAGAAGGGGCGAAGGTAACTCTACTTTAAAGGTGTGCTGGCTGAACATCGCGCACACGGACTATTGAGGATGTGGACAGATGGTGTGCGACATAGGTGTAAAGGCTGTCTGGCTGGCTCGCCGGTGAACTCATAAACGCAGGGACAGCAGTTAGCCTCTGGGAAGCAAGACGGTATACTCTGGAATTTAAGTGGCGTCTGTTTTCCGACAGCTGCATTCAGTCAAACGCGCATTTCGTTCAGCATACTCGATGGTGTGGGAAGACTGTCCCGGCTTTTGTTGAAACAGTACGGTACAGGAACTGTGTTAGGCACCAGTCCTTGTGGGCGGTGCTAACGTTCTTGCGAAGTGTGTGCCCATTTGTCTCTGTAGTGTAAGGCGAACCATATGTCATGCCGATCTGATCAGGCAATGTATGCATGCTGAACACTTCAGTAGTCGTCAAATATTTTGTGGCAAATAGTATGAAACGGCCTGGTGCTTAGCATTATAGTTTCATTCATTTGACATGCGCACTGAATGGTAGTTAAAATGTTCATGTTTAATTATACTTTCAAATTGAATAAAAGCTTCAAACTCCAAATGAAGCTCGTCCCTCGTCTCGTGCTGATTGTTGGTGTCGAGATATTCCTGGAAAAATATTTAATTAGTCTTGGCAAAGAAAAGGGGAAGAATAATACACGAACCAATTAACCCTTCGTGAGAATGACGTAAAAAGTATCTGAACAAATTAATATTTTTATTTATTTATTTATTTATTTAAGTACTGCCGGCCTGTAGTTCAGGCCTTAGGCAGGAGTGGGTATCAAATACATTTCAGAGTAGCGTAACAAAAGAAAGAAAAAGATTGCGTGACAGAACATACGTGAAAATCCAATACAAGCATAAGAACACAAGAATTTGCTGTCGCGTACAGTTTGAGGAATATACACGTTAAATACAAGAAAGAAAGAGCAGCACAAGTTTTGAAACACAATCTTTGAAAAACACTAATGACACATTTGAGTATATGAGTTCTACAACACAAACCCTCACAAAAAAAGAAAGAAAAAAAAACACGCGAATTGCGGTTTAAGATTGAATAAACCATGTAGGTAAAATAAATGCAGGTATGAACAACACGAGGATTACATATAGAATGATCAAATGGAGTGACGCAAGAACATGTGCAAGAACACGAGGCTATGCAGTAATAGATTTACTGAATACCCTGTGAAGCAGTATTAATAGAAAGTTTACATTTCAAAACCTCTAAGTGCACTCAAAAATACATCAATTGTTGGACTCGTGACCACATCTGCAGGCAGTGCATTCCAGTCGGAGATAGTGCGAGGAAAGAATGAGTTTTTAAAGGTTTTTGTTTTGCATGAGTATTCAGCGATTTTTCTGGGGTGGTAAGAACGTGTAGTGCGAAAGGTTAGACGTTCGATGAGCGTGTTTTGGTCAATTTGTAAAATGTCATTGTATAATAGGTAGAGAAGTTTGAGCCTCTCGTGATACCGCCGCGTTTTGAGTTGCTCTAGCTGGGCATCTTGCAGAAGCGCGGATGGTGATATTTGCCAACTGTAGCGATTGAAAATAAACCTGGCTGACTTCCTTTGTACACTCTCCAACTGCACAATATTAGTGTCTGTCCAAGGGTCCCATACAGATGCCGCATATTCTAATATTGGTCGGATAAATGCTTTGTATGCTATAAGTCGTATCTCAGGCGTAGAATTGCCCAATGATCGTCTAAGAAAGCCCAACTGTTTCAGTGCCCTTTTCTCTACATACGCTACGTGCTCATTCCACCGCAGGTCAGATGTAATGATTACTCCTATGTATTTATAGCTATGGACGATACTCAAGGGGTGCCCGGCTAGGTTGTATGTGAAATTTAAGGGTTGTTTTTTTCGGGTTACTGTCATCGCCACAGTCTTTTGGTTATTCAGAGACATTTGCCACGTGGAGCACCACTCGTCTAGTTTTGTCAGTGTATCGTTCAATAAAGCCTGATCTTTTTCGCAAGAAATTTCTTGATACAGTAGGCAGTCATCTGCGAAAAGTCTAATTGTAACAGGGATGTTCTCGGCAATGTCGTTTATGAAGAGCAAAAACAAAAGAGGGCCCAAAACAGACCCTTGAGGAATACCGGACTTCACCGGAGTGGAAGTGGAACTAGTGCCGCGGATATTTACACTCTGGCATCTGCACGAAAGGTATGATTCAATCCATGCAAGCAAGGACTCATTTTGTAGTATTGGACGTAGTTTAATCAATAGTTTTTTGTGAGATACCCGGTCAAACGCTTTTTCGAAGTCAAGAAAAATAATATCAACTTGATTATTTCTGTCTAAGGCGGCGGCGAGATCATGCATTGTTAGAAGGAGTTGCGTTACTGTAGATTTACCGAGACGGAAACCCTGTTGCAGGTTGTTAATTAAACTGTGTTTTTCCACGAACTTTGTGATATGCTTGCATATTCTATGTGTTGAGATGTCCCACAGCGTCACAGCTAAGTTATGGATTGAACTATTCAAGTGTCTACTACACGCTTCCGTTCAACGTCGTCCGACGCATTGCTTCCAAGTCTGGTCATGCGCATATCTGAGCACAGCGATATGCTTAACTATAGTACCATTATTCAGCCAAGGTCCATTCATAGTTATGCATATCTTGGGTCTCACGCAGAAGCACCAGGACTGACTCCAGTGCATATGTAGGGAAATTAGGCTGCGCACTCTCACTCGACACCCACTCACGTTGCTACCAACTCACGTTAATAGTGGCTTCCGTACAGGCATGCCGGCACCCACTCACCCTCATACTCGCGTCAACGCTCACTAAACAGCCTTCACTCACATTTACACACGCATCCAATCACACTCGCCAATTGTCAATCACGTTGATACTCACGCCTACTCAAACATACAGGCACCCACTTCCATTCATATACACTCATGTTCATTCTACAGCTTTCGTCGCTCACTAAACCTCGGTCTCGCGCTTGCGAAACTTGTGTTGAGTGAGTATGAGTCAGTGTAATCGTGAGTGAATATCCCGACCCATGTTTCTCTGCATGAAGGGAACATTTCATGCATTTGGGCTCACGATGCTTTGCTATACCTGTGCAGGGCCCGGTTCTCAGCGTACCCCACATAGTGGGTGCTTGCCATAGTTGACGAGCAGCAACTGCAACAACGTGTTGGCAGCTATTTTCAGAGGTGTCACGGGTGTGCTGTACGCCGTGGCAGCGGTGTTACGCGGCAAAGCGCCATACGCGGTCCCTCGGCGGCTCCGGTCAAGGATGGGGCTGCCCACACCGGAGTGCTCGTCCCACGAATGGTCCTGACCGAAACAGGTGAGCTGAAACGTGCATCGGCGTTCGTTCATGTGCAACATGCAGCGCTGACCACGGCTGTGTCTTCCCGAGGCTAGCGCACTGCTGTTGGTTCGACGCCCGGTTTCGCACTTCCTCACTCACGCTAACGCAGAGACTCCAACGTCTCTCATAAACTTATGTGGTCCTTCTCGTTCTTCGTCACACGCACACACATTCGCACAAGGCGGGAAATATTGCTCTGGACAGAAGTGCTTGTCCCCCAGAGTTCTTTTCGCCGCTGCGGGCAATTGTAACGAGGGGTGGGGGGAAGCAAGCTTGTGGAATATAGAAGTAAACCGTACAGGGGAATGTACACAATATTAAATATCCCGCGCTAAAGCAAGTTTAAGTATGTTTTGACTTTTCCTGATCGAATTATCTGAGATACTCGCCAGGTGCCCTTGCTTTGAAGTAATCGTCAATTCAATTTCTTCTTGACGCCGGCAAGAATCTTGCATGGCGGCGGTAGTTTCTGAGCATGCACTAAGTCTGCAATTGGCATTTTAGAGCGGTAGCCTTTATTTGGCTCTACTAGGGTGGCTAGAAGGGGAGGTGTGAATACCGGCGGCGCTTTCCTGCAGGCGCGCGTGACCCCCTTGCGCACCGATGCCACCAGGGGAAATATGGCGCTACCGCTCGCGGCGCGGGAAGCATAGCCGCGCCAGCCTCGCCTCGCCTCCGTGCCTTCGCCGTCAGTTTTGGTCTCGTCGCCTGTTTTGTGGTGTTTCTCGCGATACATAGCGTGTTGCACAGCGTCGTCGTGGCATTGCCAATTGCCATCCTAGTATTATTCACGAGGCCTTTCACGCTAGCTCAATCTGATCACCACCGCCTTTTCTTTTCTTTTCTTTTCTTTTTTTTTTTGTTTCCTCAGGTTTATCGTTCGCGACTTTATTAATGGAACTGCAGTCTTGATACCACGTCACATTCCTGCCCTCTCAGACGATGCCGTGCCCACAGTACTTCCGAACTTGCCAAAATACATTAGCAGGACTCTGACGAAAGAAAGAAAAAGAAGAGATGTCTCACACGATCCACGGGTCTCAGGTTCGGCACGCAAACCACTCCGGTATAGGCAGTTCCGCCTACTATGACCCTGTATGCCTGGACTACATATTCGACTGAGTACGAATAAAGTATTATTATTATTATCTTACAAGAGAAGCGGCGCTTGTCTATTGACAAGATTGACCCTGCATTGACTATGTGCCAATGCATGCCCACCGGCAGACGTGGAGGCTGTAAATATACAGCGGTATGGAATGCCCAGTCTAGTCGCAGAAGAATTGTTCATTATCGAGCTTAAGCGACCTTTGGAACTGTGGTCACTGCAAAAGTTTAAACAAAACATTGCTCGTTACTGGACTGCAGAGTTTGCATTGAACGAAATGCCGCGCCTGTTGTGTTAACCAAAATGGTAGTGTTCTTCATTGGAGAAGGACTTGCCAGCTGTGCATCTACTTGGCTGGGCAGCTTCACAACGAAACCGTTGTGGAATCTAAAGAACAAACAGAAGGGACCTTGGGGGCCTTTTATATCTATCAGTCTATCAGAACCATTCTACAAGCTGGTCAATTAATGCCCTTATTGAAAACAAACTCACTCGTTTGCATGCCAAAGCTGTGGCAAAGTTTATGCAGTTGATCAATTGGTGATGTGCCAAAACAAGCTGGTCAATTAATGCCCTTATTGAAAACAAACTCACTCGTTTGCATGCCAAAGCTGTGGCAAAGTTTATGCAGTTGATCAATTGGTGATGTGCCAAACATTGGTTGCCTAGAGCATTCTGCTGCCCTGACAGCATCAGTTGAACGTTTTTATTGCGTAACAAGGATTCATTTTTTGCAGGTGTCACTCAGCAGGGCACTGAGAATAAACTAAAAGCACTGAAATATTGCGTGTTGTAGATCAAATTTTCCCATAGTTGTTTTCCTCACTTAAATAAACTATTTTATGACCAGATCTGTTGCTGTCTGAAATCATAGTAAATTGCTTATTTGAGCGTCGAAAGGACATGCTACACGTCTTCAAGCGCTGGCACAAAGTGGTTTGTACGTCGAGAAGTAATCGGGTAATGACTGCAGTTTACAGGTCGTACGTAAGGCACGCATAGGGTGATTACTGCTGACCTCGACGACGACGGTCGCATTTTGAGGGAGTCGAAATGCAAGGCACCTGTGTGCCGTAAGGTGTGAGTGCGCGTTAAAGAACCCGAAGTGGTCGAAATTATTCCAGAGCCCCCAGCCCCTATGATCCTGATCCGGAGGAAAAAAAAAAAAAAAAAAAAAAAACCGCGTTTGAATCTATCGACGCAGTGCGAACTGGGCCCGTAAAATCTCACAGGAGTAGTGATGTGGGCTGATAAAACGTTGATTTCATGGATAAAGACGTATATTCCATGACGCTCGCAGACAACGCGCGATACCCGAGGCTGGCGATGCGCTCATTTCGGTTGCGTGCCTTCCCGCGCCTCGGTCAACAGCGCCGCCCTGCGGCATCGGTGCGCTGAGGGGTCACGCTTGCGCCGCCGGTATTCACACCTCCCCTTCCAGGCACCCTAGCTCTACTTTGCCATTTGTCCATTTCTGACAGTTTAAGCCCAGCTTGACACACTAGATGTCACTAGTTATCACTACAAATAAAATAAATAAATAAAAATGTCCAATGGTTGGGTTCGCTCCAATACAAAAGCTCGATGCCCTATTAGACCACGGACAGTTTTTTTTTACATGGTATTTATTAGAATTAATTAAGTTATGTATGTACAGGAACCATCTACAATAGTATGAGCACCATATGGTCACAACCAATGACAAGCTAACGAGCAGTACTTAATTATAAAGAAAACGTCACACAAAGCAACACTTTCCATCACAAAAAGAAAACTTGCAAGGTAACCACTTAATTAAAATGGATACCAATGACATTCAGTTTGATCGTAAATGTCTTTCAAGTGCATAATCATCTGAGAAAAATGTGCTCTTGATGAAATTATTCCTTATGGACTTTGGTCTTGCATACGGGTTTTCCATAGGCTATGCCTATCAGTAAAAACATCGAATTATGTCATCACACGGAACAACAAGATATCGGATACTGCGAAAACTTAAATAAGCGTTCTTTCAAATGTTTATGGAGAATAAAATGACATCTTTACAATCAATAAAAGTGTTCAATAGTTTTAGGCACGCTACACAGGTGACATTTCATTGATGAAACGAAAAGGTTTTTTCCGAAGCCATGTTCGAGCTGGCAAGGTTTCAGTGTGTAACTTGTGAAAGGAGTTTTTGTAGAAGGGAAAACGGGGTATTTTGCGCACAGTTGCAATTACATGATGTCATGGTAATCTGATGAGTATTGACCAATAAAACGGCGGCCGGAGCAACATCGACATTAAATCTCTGTACGAATTTTTTCGCGACACAGTGACCACATATTCTTTAGACGAACGAACAGTCAGAAACGCAATTGAAAAATAAACCTCACGCATGAACCCTCTTAACAAGGACTACAAAGGAAATTCGGAGACACAACCAATTCTGGCAGGATCGAGCTTCACATTTATTATTTATTTATACACTACCTGCAGTGCGAGAAGGGCATTATTGCAGGGGGGGGGGGCAGTTATAGCGAAAGAAAAACATAAGCAAAAATTAGCTGATTAAAAAAGCAGACAGCAAGGTGCACAAGCAAAAAAAAAGGAGAGAAGAAAAATTATAGCAACAGGCAGACAGGCGCATTGACATCATAGAAAAGGACATTATGCACGAAGCGCAATGACATGCGCTTACGACAGGTTAGACGATAAAGACAAATAAAACTCAGAGCACGTTTTACATTGAACAATACTCTTAGGAAGTTTATTCGAGTGAGTTGAAGAAAGCGGAAAAAATTATTTGCAGGAGACGTCAGTGCGACAGCCTGTTTCAAGAACTTTCAACTCCCTGTCACATCGCAAAGAAATTAAGGCGGAAGAATGTACAAGTTCTTGTTTATTCCTGTGAGGCCAGAGTAAATTAATAAAAAAAGTTCTAATTTCGTTGCTAAGCAGTGTTGTGCTAGTGTTTGCCAGCCAAGGTTTTCTTTAAATAATGTAATACTGCTGTGGGAGGAAGTTATAATTTCCAGAAGAAAACCTGGCAGCGCGGTTTTGAATGCGTTCCAGGAGGTTTGAGGGACCCACGCCTCGCAAACCTACTCGAGTATTGTGCGAACATTTGTGTTGTAAAGCAGCTGTTTTACACTTTACTGGGCTTTATGGAAATTACGTCTAGTAATGTTTAGCATTCTCTATGGCTTAAGGTGAGATATTCAATATGTCTATCCCAGCTCAAATTTTCTGAAAAGTAGACACCGTGATATTTGCAGTGTTCAATCCGTTCAAGAGGCAGTCCATCAAAATTATAAACGGATCTCACAGCGAGGTGTTTACGGGTGAAAGACACGAGTTGACATTTTGCACTGTTTAAAAGACATGACAAACTTCGAACACCAACCTTGAATTGTGTTTAAATCACTCCGTCGGCACCTAACATAATCATAATATTGTATGTCTGTATAAATTACACAGTGGTCTGCATACAATTGCACTTTGCACTGAAGTCCTTCCACAATATCATTTATATAAACTAAAAGTGACAACGGCCCCACACAGACCTTTGGGGCACGCCAGAAATTACGGTGACACCACTTGATTCAGCTCCTTTGATCAAGACATGCTGCGCTCGCCCAGTCAAGTGATTTCTGATCCAATCGATTATAGCAGGATGAATGCAGAGACACGATATTTTGTGTAACAGCAAGGCTTGACGAATGGTATCAAAGGCCGCTCGGAAGTCGAAAAATACAGCCTACCTGCTAACCTAAGTCGAAAGAGTAAAAGTGATCATGGCAGAATTCTAACATTTAAATCGTGCCTCACAAGCCAGGCCTGAATCCATGTTGGATAGTTGAAAAGAAACTATTACTATGAAGGTGTTTCATCACAGCACCGTAGTTGATGGGTTCACTTATTTTGTAGCACACTCTTGTTAGAGGAATGTGCCTGTAGTCCTGTATTGTATTTTCGAGACCACTTTTTTGAATGGGCTCTATGTCAGGCACTTTACATTGTGCTGGAATTGAACTGCTGTGTATTGATTTATCAAACAAACAACTAAGTAATAAGCAATTTCATGAGAGTATACGCTTTGATTACCTGGGCCGGGATAACATCAGGACCTTCAGAAGATTTGTTTTTTAGATTAGAGAGCAGCTTCAGAATCCCGTCTTAATTGACAGTAATCGGCATATACTCGAAGGCTATTTCATCGTCAGACACCGTTTTATCATCAACTAATAAATTGGGACTGTGGTGATTTCTTTGCTGTTAAATTTAACAAGTTTCCAAAATTCTTTAGGCTTTTCTTTTAGTCCTTGTATCAAGCGAAGAAATATAATTGTTTGTTCACTTCATTTTCTAGTTTAATTTTCTAGCTTGTGCGGCGCATTTCTTGGAAAGCACACTGCTTGTGATTGCTTAAATATGTGGCATACAGGCGCTTTTTCTGGTGTATTAGTGCTCGAATTTCTTTACTTACTCAGGATTTATCCAGTGTTTACTTGTTAAGAGTTTTGAAATGAAGGGTTGCCCTATTAAAGTATTTAGTTTAGCTCTCAAAATAATCCAAGCTGTATCTATGTGGCTCGTGACTGGGTTACATCACAAACATCGGGGTAGAATTGAGAAAGCTCACGTGATAATGACTCATAGTCACCTCGGCCATAAAAACACCTACATAGGATATTCTTGGGCTGTTGTAACTAAAATGTTAGAGCAAGCGGCCACAACGCAATCATGATCACTGATACAGGGGATGGCGACTGTATTTTGGATCAATGACTCAGACTTCGAGTAAAGCAAATCCAACGTGCTGGCGTAAGATAGGCCTCGTCTTGTGCTCTTAGACACGAGTTCGGTCAAGTAAAGCTCATAAAGGCTATAAATACTTTTCGGCAAATCATTTTCTTCATATTTTTATAAAATGACTTGATAGAACAAAGTTCAGTGGCAATTGATCTGATTTGCTGCTTGAAAAGCTCCCAAATAGCGAATAGAGGCAAATCAAGAGATAGGCAATTTTTCGAAGCTAAGCAGACCCGATCAGTAAGCTGTCTATTGCCAATTAAAGATGCAATTCACTGCCAGAGTGCCCACTGAGGTCGGAAACTAGTACGCGTGTCTCTGTTCAATCGCGCAACTGTGGTCGGAAAACAAAATAAAGTGAGTTTTACATAGCAGGGGCGCTATAACGTAAAATTATTCCAAAGTGTTTTGATTACAAACTCCTGACGTTAAATTTACGTAACCACCGACGCAAGCATCGGGCGGTGACACGAAGCGTTGTCTGAACAACTCAATCAAACACTCTCCTCGCTTATAGGAGGTCACCTTTGTTCGCTTTCAAAACCAATAACATTGTCTAGACTGAGAGGTTTTTCTTATCTAATTGGCTGACAAGAGGCTAAGAGCACGCTCTAGTGGAGAGGGTTTCGATGGAGCCGAGCCAGCACACTGAAAATAGATAACCGCATGAAGAGGGTGGTGCCGGCTTCTCCGATTGGTCCGCTTCGCCTTACTTAGCTTGCGGTGGCTGGTCGAAAATCGCGGCGGCGTGCAACAGAAGGATAAGAATGCCGCTAAAACGGTTCCTCAGCAAGGAAGGGTTGGCCGAGCGATGTCTTATGCATGCCGAGAGGGCTCGATGTGGGCGTAGATAGAAAACATTGGACAAATAGCAGAGGGCTAATGATGAAAAGGCGGCGAATTAGGAATGCTCTTTTTTATTTTGTGCGGTTTAATCATGCATAATCAGCATGTACACTTTATATCAGATGGGGAGTTATCGCTGTTTTCGTGACGTCGCGTGACAGACAGGCGAAGTTGGGAGTGGCCCGAAAATGTTTTGACCAATCGTGGAGGCTGATTGCAGAAATTGGAATCAAAACAGTTTTTAATCATTTTACGTTAGAGCGCCCCAGACCTATAAAAATCAGCGATGAGGAAACATATGTATGATCGAGACGAGAATGTGAACTCCTTTGAATGTGCATGTATGAGCAAGATGTTTGCCCCGATGCTCCTATATGAATGAGCCCCGCATTTTCAATGATGTTAGGTAGCACTTAACCACTTTTATCTCTATGGGACACTGAACGGTCATTCACGTTGCATACGCATTGAAGTCTCCTAAGAAAACAACACTATATGGTCACAGTTCAATAAAGAACTAGAATTTCAAATAAGCGAATTCGTATTGCGGAATCACTAAATGCGCAAACATTAAGGCTGCGCCATGGTACACTACGTAACAAAATATTGAAACGTTCAATGTCCCTTCAATGTCTACATTTTAAGTAAGGTTGGTATACGGGAGGGTCTGCCGCAGAAACAAAAGGCAACCTGCCCAAAAACCAAACAGCATGCGACGCACAAACATTGCACTGGGACAAAAGGGCTCTAATGTCCTTGCAGTGTCATCACTTTCGATCTTTGTCTCTTGAAGGGCGACAAAGTCGAGTCGCTTGCTGGATAACCGTCAGCGTAGCTCCAACCGCTTCTGTCGGGACCGGAGCACGTCCATTAAGGGTTGCGAAAAATAGTTGCTGTGAGAGCGCCATGGTGACTAGTAACCGTTTCGTGTT